>NC_133664.1:35145885-35393385 GCF_037893015.1 Macrotis lagotis | reverse complement strand
GATATACACCAGTCACTCAGGATACAAATTGGGAGGGGGGGGGAATCCAAGCCTTCAAGAAACTTCCATTCCACAGGGAGAAAACAATATGTACATAACTAAGTAAATACAAATATATACCCCCAAATGCAAAATTATTTCATGGGGTGGGGAAAGGGGGGGAGACACCTATAGAAGGTTGTGTATAAGTTGAGTTTTGAAGACATCTAGAGGTTATTCCAAGGGGCAGAGGTGAGGGAAGAGAATTATTGCTGGGAAGCAACAATCAGGTGAGCATGGAGTTCATCTAACCTTTTTAGACCAATGGGGGTCTCAGAGACCCTCCACCCCACCAAACCAAATTCAGGAAAATTAGGAATTCAGCCAATCTGAGAGTTGGCAGGATGTGCCCCAAAAACATTTTTGAATGACTAATGAAAAATATAGTCAGCTCAAGTCACCAGAGATTTATCTAATGCTTTTTGGATAGGAAAACTAGATATTGCTCCCTTGACCATGGAGACACATTGACAGAGTACTGAGATCCTTATTATTATTACTTTTTGGTGAATAGGAAAGAAGACTTGTGTTCAGACCCTCCCTATGATACACATTGGCTGTGTGACCTTAGGCAAAGTCATCTAATGTCTCTCTGTCTCTGTTTCTTAAGATGAGAATCATGATAGAACAACAGAGTGTTGTGAGCTCAAATAAGATATTATACTTTATAACCTTAAAGATTGAAGCAAATATTTCCTGTTGTTATTGTGATTATTTTTTGGCTCTGGCCAGTATCACCACTGAAACACACTTCCTCCTAACCTCTACCTCATTGAGGACATTTTGCACCTGAGTCACCTTCTCTTGGAAACCTTTTCTGAACCCCCTCCCCTCAGCTTTGCTAGTTTCCTCCGTTCCAAACAGCATTGTATTTAGTTATTTTGTATTTATATAATTTTATCTATCTATCTATCTATCTATCTATCTATCTATCTATCTATCTATCTATCTATCTATCTATCTATCTATCTATCTATCTATGTATCTATCTATCTATCCACCTATCATCTATATGCCTGCCTGCCTGCCTGTCAATCACTGCCTCCTTGTTTGACTATCTATCTTTCTGCCTATCTATTTGCCTGCATCTCTGTTCTGTCATTGTCTGCCTGTCTGTCTATCTACCTGTCTATTTATCTATGCTTGTCTGTCTATCTCACTATCTATACCACTATCTCACTATCTCTCTATAATCTGTCTGTCTCTGTCTGAATGTCTTCTCTCTATCCTTGTCTCATCTGTTAAAATGTGAACTTGCCCTGAGTGGGCATTATTTCCTTCTTTGCCATTGCATCTTCTGTGCTTAGCATCCACTAGGCACTTAACAAGTAGTTTTTGATTGACTTTTTATGCCATTTTCATTTCTAGATAGAAACCTTTACCCCCTTCTCCCACCCTATCCCTCTCCTCAAATCTTCCCTTAGAACAAAGAGAAACAGTTCAACCAAACTACCCCAGAAAACCAACCCAATCTGGTTGTGTATCTTTTGTGGTATCTTTTCTGTTCCTTCTGTAGGAGCTATGGCTCCAGGAGGGAGCAGAAGATGAGCAGAAAGACTGAGAGGGAGGTTTAATGGGCCCTTCCACAAGCTCCACTGTTGATGCCACACAAGATATCTGGCATACATCACATAATTGCTCCTTGCTTCATTTTCTCATCTAGAATACCAGGAAATGCTGTGGGGGACAATGGAGAGCATGCTCTGAGTATGAAGTTGAGAGGGACCTAGATTGAAACCTTGCATGACCATGGATGGACCAATTGTTTAGTCTCCTAGAGTCTCTGATTCCTCACTGGCAAGATGAGGACAATAATACTTGTGCTCATAACCTCATATAGATACAGTTTCTCTATCAGTGTTGGCATGACTGAGACAAACTGTACAGAGGAATGCTGATTTGGCCCAGAATTTAATACGAGTCAAGGTAATAGGGCAGAAAGCATCCTGGACATGGAGACACAGGACCTGAGTTCAAATCCTGTATTTTTTTTTACTTGAGAGACTTTGGACACATCATTTAATCTCTCTGATCCTTAGTTTCTGTGCCTGAAAATGGAAGGGATTGGATGAGATGACTGACCTTTAAGGTCATTTCCAATTCCAAGAGAGCAGCTTGGGTCACCCTCAGGAAATGACAAAACTCTTAATGATTTCAAACATCTCTCCTTGAAACAAAGAACATTGTTTTCAGCATCAGAATTCTATGTTGTTTGTCAATGAAACCTGCAGCCCTACTGTCTTTGAGTACCCCAGGGAAGGTAATGGAGGGATATGGACTTTAAAATATAATAAATAAAGAATTTCAAAGAAGTTCTAAAGAAGGCCATCATAGACATGTGAGCTTGAAACAGAACCTGGGCTAGTCACCTGGAAAGGTTGAGAGATAATATGTGAACAGTTCAGGTTCTCTACTAGTATCCTGGAAATGTCAGGAGCAAGGAAGGAAAGAAACATTTATTAAATGCCTACAATGTACCATATATTGTGTGAAACACTTTATACGAATATTTTCTCAATTGATTCTCACAACAGTCCTTGGAGGTCTGTGTCATTTTGATCCCATTTTGCAGTTTAAAAAATAAAGGCAGGCAGAAGTTAAGTGACTTGTCCAGGTTCACTCAGTTAGAAAGTATCTGAGGTTGAATTTTAGGTCTTCCAGATTCCAGGCCCTGGGTTCTACCAACTGTGCTACACCTCTGTCTCCTGAAGAAAAGGCTCCTTGGCATACTGACTGGGTTTCTCTGGGGAATTTATGGGAAGACAAAGACAAAAGCCACACAAGATGGGTTGAGAGGGATGATTTTGAACCTGGATCATGGGAAGGAATGTCTAATTTGCTGAGATCATATATTCATACAAGTATTTGAGTACAGCTCTAACAGACTTCTGATGAAAGTGTTTTTAAACACTGAAATTATTTATGAATGGGTTTTTGTTATTTCATAGAATCTTTGAGCTGGCAGGGACCTCATTAGTCATCTAGTCTAACCATAAGAACCTTCTCTACAAAATTTCTGACAAAAACCCAACTTTTGCTGGAAGATGTCCAATGGTGGTCACATATTACTTTCCCCCAAAACCCATTCCACTTTGATATGGGAATTTTTCAATAAAAATTTAAAGCTCAATATAATTCCTTTTTTTCATATTGACAAAACCTCAGGGAGGATTCCCTGGGAGTTCTTTTGAAGGAGGATGACTTCTCATATTTTGGGAGCTCCATCTGAAAATAACAGGATGGATGACACTCAGTATCTTTAGTGCAATTTAGTGCAATAATAAAAAAAAAGATTATGCAAAGAAACTTAGAGGAAAGGGTTTTGAAGGCAGAAGATGTGGATTCAAATGTGACATGCTGGCAATAGCCCTGGCTTGTTCTTTTGGCCAAGTTGGTTCAGTTCTCAGAGTCCTCTTCCAAAGTTGGTTCAGTTCTCAGATTCTTCTTCCAAAAAGTAAGGGAACTGGACCCCCCATGATCTTTAGAATTTCTTCTAGTTCCAGAAACTACTATTCACAGGATAACAGATTTTGAGCTGGAATTTTGGTCTTAGGGGCCATCCAGTGTGATCACTTCTTTTTTTTTTTAATGAAGAAACTAAGACCTTAAGGGGTTAAATGACTTGTATAATGTCATACAGAAAATACACATCTGAGTTTTGGACTTGAAACTCTGCCATCTACTAGATATCCATTCACTACATAACTCTGAATCAATACTGGAAATAGATTCTGAAAATAATTTCTTTTAGGTTTTTTTTGTCAAGGCAAATGGGGTTAAGTGGCTTGCCCAAGGCCACACAGCTAGGTAATTATTAAGTGTCTGAGACTGGATTTGAACCTAGGTACTCCTGACTCCAGGGCCGGTGCTTTATTCACTGAGCCACCTAACCGCCCCCTGAAAATAATTTCGTAGAAGAAAAGGTTGAGACTCAATCTCGACTTTTCCCATTCATAATTGGCACCATGCTACCCTTTCAGCCTTATTTTCAGCTCATTTTCCCATTAGCTTCCCTCTTCTACAGCCATACAGAATTATTCACCAGCACTCCCAACTTACTTAGTGTTTTTCTCATGGGGTGTCCCAAGACTGGACTGAAATCTTCCCTGCCATCTCTGCCTATTGAATGTGCATTTACTCTTCAAATCTCAGCTCAGATACCACTTACTCCATAAAGACTCTCTTGAATTCCCATTAGAAAAACCCTTTCCCCTGAGATGCTAACCAACATTTTGTCTTGTCTCTATTTCATGTCCATATTCTACATTCTTGTATCTTAATTTCTTGCTGAATTATAAACTATGTGACAACAGGGACATGTCTTTATAAATTATTTCTCTCCTTCAGTGACTTGAATGTTGCTCTGCACATAGTAGGTACTTCCTAAAGTTTGCCTCTACTCTGTATAAATTGGAGCTTACCCGGCAAGAGGAATGTGAAGATTTTATTTGGGTCATTGAAGACATCACTATGTTCCTAGGTTTGAGTGGAAGCTCTGTTATGTACTGGATGACCCTATGCTTGTTGCTTCTGTTTTCCATTTATCAGAGTTACAGCATCTGCCCCACAGGGCTATTGTAAGGAAATGCTTTCCAAACATTAGTAAGCCATGTAAATGTGATTGCTAATTTTATTTAGTTGGCATGTTATGCCAACTAAGCCTGCTAGCATTCAACTTTGGTGCAGTGGAGAAGGGGCTAATTCTGAGGCTAGAGTGGCTGGGATCAGGTCTCATCTTTCATATTGTGTGAGTCTGAGTAAGTCACTTAACTTCCCTGGCTTCCATTTCCTCCTCTATAAAGGGAAAGGATTGATTCGATGGTCTCCGCGGTCCATTCCAGATCAAAATTTATGTTCCTAAGTCACTTAATCTCCTTGGGTTCTAAAAGGGCAGGAATCCATAAGATGAAGAGTTCAGACTAGAGGGCCATGGTCGTCTCTTCCAGCTCTTGAACTGTGAGTCTATGATCCTAAATCATTTTAACTGTCAGGACCTTGTTGTCTCCTTTTGTAAGATGAGAAGGTTTGGACCAGATGACCACTAATACTCCTTCCAGGTCTAGGTCTATAATTCTATTACTCATATTCCAAGAAGAGCCTGGAAATGATCACCAGGGAATGACTGGTGGATACAGGAATTCCTCTTGCTTCCATTACTCCTTCACTGCTGACTCTTTTTTTTTAGGTTTTTTTTTTTTGCAAGGCAATGGGGTTAAGTGGCTTGCCCAAGGCCACACAGCTAGCTAATTATTAAGTTTCTGAGACCGGATTTGAACCTAGGTACTCCTGACTCCAAGGCCGGTGCTTTATCCACTGCCACCTAGCTGCTCTACTGCTGACTCTTGATGTTGCTTCCATATTTTCTTTATCCTTCTTTGTCTGCTGATGACTTGGTGAGATTCTCCATTAGGTTGGGGCGGGGGGAGTCTATTGAAGCAGGAGGAAACTGGAAGCAATTGAACCTCAAATGGCTTCTTATCTCTTCCTCTCTCAAGTTAGGTCTTGATTTGCCTAGAGGGAACATCCTGTTTCTCTTCATTGTTTTTCCCTCCATCTCCAGAATTTCAATCTCATTTTTCCCTTCTGAGTCCTGGCCTTTCCTACATATTTTTATGGTGTAAAGCCCTGGAAAGCCAAGTTGGATTTCCCTCAGGATGGAAGATGAATCTAACCTTTGTTTATCATGTATAAAGATTCACCAATAATACCTACATGTGACCTTGCCTTTAAAGGTAAAAGTGGAACAAAGGTTATCAAGATCTAGATTGGAAAAGGAGAAGGTAATTGTCCCTTGTACTCACTTTCTCTTTTTTGTTAAGATCAGTCAGGTAGGTACCTGAAAAGGCAGAAAGTTCCACAGTGGGCAGAAAAATAGCAGGTACATTGAGAAATAAGGCACTTAGAAGAAATGGGAAGGACAGACAGAGCTAGCTAGTATCAATATTCATCCCACTCACCTTTGGTACTCATTTCTTCCTCCAAATGGAAATATTCTCTTTCTATGGTCTAGTCTTCACCCATTTCCCATAGGCCCCTCTCTCCCACCAATGACTTGGGTGATCCTCTACTTCTATTTCAGGTGGAAAAATATGTGCCTGATATTCTGTGTCATCTTTGTCACATATACACACTGTGAATTCCAGCTTTATTGGATTAATTTCTGTTCCTTCACCTGAACGTGCCATCTTTGCATGGCTGGAATACTATAGTTCTACCTTTTGGAATATTCTTTTCCAAGACTTCACTCAGGAACAACTTCCTTCAAGTAGTCCTTCCTGATTCTTCAATAGAAAGTCTTCTCTTTTCCTTTAATTATTCCTAAGGGTGTTTGTCTAGATCTTTAAGGCAGCTAGGTAGCACAGTGAATGCTAGAATGGAGTCAGAGAGACTCAAGTTCAAATGCTGTCTCAGATACTAACTATACAAACCTGGACAAGTCATTTAAAAAATTGATTGACCTGAGTTTCCCCATCCATAAAATGAATAAAATCAGCACCTACCTCCCCACCTATAAAATGGGATAATCATAGCACCTACCTCCCAGATAGACAATATTTGTAAACACTTTATGAATATTAAAGCATCAGATAAATGCTTGATGGTGATGATAATGATGGTGATGATGGTGATGATGATGATATCATCTTTACCAGTATCATTCCTACCTTGCTTTATGCTTAAATATGTTTATCATATCATACAATAATAAAAGTTCTTTTAGGGCAGGGTGTGACATTTTTACTTTGTATTCCCAGCATTTGTAAGAATGTTCAAGGAGTGGATGAATAGGATGAGAAGTTCTCTCTTATCCAATCGGGGTGAAGGTATGAATATCTAAACAAGTTACAAACCAATACAGCACTTAACTCTTGACTCTTGGCATCCAAGTATAAATTTTCTGGTTCATGAAGAACATTCTCTAGTTCTTTCATCAGAGCCCTAACTGACATGAAGCAGAAGGAACTTTGTTCTAGAATGACAAGATCTGAAGAAGAGACACACTTTATTTTCCACATTCTTTCTCTAGGATACTATTTGTCTATCATTCCCACTTGATGATTTTCTGGACTTTGTCTTTGATGATTTTGTTTTTGTTCATTCCTTAAGTCATTTCTGACTCTGTGACTCTATGAAATAAAGGCTAGCATGGAACACCAGGACTTTTCATCCTCCATTCTCTTCCAAAGTTTATCCAAGCTCATGGTCATTGCTTTCATGCCATTATCTATCCATCTCAACTTCTACCATCCTCTTCTCCTTTTTGCCTTCAATCTTTCCCAACAGCAGAGTCTTTTCCAATGAGTTCATCTTCTCATTATGGAACCAAAGTATTTAAGCTGCATCTTCAGTATTTGACTTCCCAACGAGTAGTTGGATTTAATTCCTTTAAGGACTGATTTGATCTCCTTGCTGTCCAAGGGACTCTCAAAAGTCTTCTTCAGCACCAATTTCTTATACCATTATGCCATTCTCCACCTACCCATGACAGCTCCATTGCACTAATGGATTGGACAAGCATATTTACAATTCTTTCTTTTAGTACTCAAATCTAATGTGTTCAACAGTTTCTAAACTATTTTTTGAACTCTTAAAGGAATTTTGATCATGATAACAAAGGTCTTATTTCTAAAATTCTAAAGATCTGATTTTAGAGCAAGGAAGCTCTGCCCCTACTTACCATAATTATCTGTACTAAGATGAATTCTTTAAGTATCCCTGCATCACCTGCTTTTGAGATACTTTTTGGCTTTTATGAATAATAAGATATCAACTATTTCCCATTGAATCAAGTTGAAAAGCCAAATAAATTCAATTTCTTTATTTTATTTTATTTATTTTTTAGAATGTTACAAATCAGTCTTGGTTTTACTATTTTTTTTTTACAATTATACATTATACCACACCCCTCATATTTGCTGTGATTTCAAAAACGTCAGGTCCATTGGTTTGCCTGGGAAAGTGTTACTACAAAGAAAGGTGAGACAAAGAGGAGATATATTCTCCCTTTTGCAAAGTGAGACTTTTTTCAAATATTCCTAGAAAAGACTTGAGAAGGCTTGATGAGCAAGCAACCCCCACTCTCAACTGCCTTGAAAAAGGAAATTAATTTTTCTTCGAGTCTTTTATTAATACAGTGCTCATCACATTGTCTCTCAAGGCTTTTTCCCCTGACCTTTGTGATCTTATCACTCATACAAAGCCAAACAAGAGCAATTATAGCCAGACCTTGGTGGCAGAACTGGTCGAACTAAGTTGACAGAAGATTTTTTCTGTTCTCTGGGTTGTTGAGTGTCCTCCATTAAAACATCAAAGGCCTGAATTGGCAAGAAGATGGGGTGAAGGGGACAGAAAAATATCAGTTTTCCATTACAAGATTCCTTCCTTCCTCTTTGCTTCGTGCATGGGAAATGATTATGCTCAGCAAAGGAGAAAATCTTGTTTCCAGGAAAAGAGAGTTGAATATGATTCCATGCTGAGTTTTTCCAGTGTGGCCTATTAGGGAATTCCTGTCTGTTCAAAGCTTAAATGACTCTACATATGCTAAATGTTTGTGACAGTTGGTTTTGAGCATTATATATGAGTCCATATTTTTACCTGTATTTTGTCTAAAAAGGAAAATAGAAATGAGGCAATGCTGCCTTGATTCACCTATTCTGTCCTAAAGAGAAGGATGAGAGCATTATTTATTGATTTCCCCATTGTTCTCCATGTCACTAAAACACTCAAGGGTATAGGGAAGTAAGAGAATAAATTCCACTCAAACCTCCTGAGATTATAGAATTATAGATTTAGAGATGGCAAAGATTTCAGAGGCCATCAAATCCAACCTGCTTATTTTACAGATGAGGAATTGGAGCCATAGGGAAATTAAATGACTTGCCGAGGTCACACATAGCTCATTTGTGTCCAAGTTGGGATTTAGGTCTTCTTGACTCCAGATTAAGTACTCTATTCCCCCCTAATTCTACAGTGCCTATCAAGGATCCCATATGAGACTGAACAGATACCAAAGTCCTTTTCCTTGGGATGATGTAAAGGATCTAGAATAGAAAATATTTGATTGTCCTCCATTTTCTAAAATGATGGATGAGTGTTATTCTTTTTTTTTTAGGTTTTTGCAAGGCAAACAGGGTTAAGTGGCTTGCCCAAGGCCACACAGCTAGGTAATTATTAAGTGTCTGAGACCGGATTTGAACCCAGGTACTCCTGACTCCAGGGCTGGTGCTTTATCCACTATGTCACCTAGCTGCCCCTGAGTGTTATTCTTTAAAGACAAACTGCGTAGGAGTTCTGGTACCATAGAGAAGTGTGACCAGTGAAAAGGATGCCAGAAAACTTGGATTCCAGTCTTGGATTTCAATAATAAAAAAGCATTTATCATCATTATAATTATATTATATATTATTACTAATATCTAATGATGGCTAAGACACTATTCTAGATGCTGAGGATAAAATTATAAAAGTGAACAGTTCTTTGCCCTCATGAATTTGCTTTCTATAGGGAGACTATGATGTGCACATAAGGAAATAAATACAAATTCTATCCTGAGCAACTTAAAGGAGAAAATGCCAACAACAAGGGTGGTTGAGTCAAGGCTTCCCATGAAAGGTGCTCTCTGAGTTGTGTTTTGAAAAGAAAAATGGAAATTCTAGAGTTGAAACTGAGGAGTATCTACCCGAATAAAGGTATGAAGAGATGAAATATGCAGTGGTATACTGGTAAGTATTTAATAACCAGCTCTCTGAAAAAATATACACATGACACACTTGTAAAATTAATCTACATTATTTTAATTTCTCCCATTACTTTATTAAACCTACACGATCAACAGACCAATGAATCAAGCCTCCATTGTAGTGTTTGCCAATTTCAAAAAATATAAAGACACACTAAAAATTTCACAATAAGCTCTACTGAGTCAGTTCAAGTTTGCTCCAGTACACCCTGAATGGGTCAGTTGGAATGAAGAGGAAAGTGAAAGGGACTGAAATGAAATAATTTTGGAAACATGGATGAGAAATTGGTTTCAAAGGGTTTTAATTGTGAGGCTGAGAGTTTTGTAGTTTCTTCCAGATAACCATTGAAGATATTTGAATAGATGAGTGACTTGTTTAGATTCACGCTTCAAGAATGGTGATTTGGCAAATGCAGAGAAGATGCGGTGGATAAGAATGAAAATGGAAGAAAGGAGAATTAAAAGGGTCTTGCAATCATTCAAGGGAGGCAGACTTGAAAGAGGCTAAAGACTGTGTGAATAGAAAAGAGGACATATGGAAAAATAAGGTAGATGTAAAATTGGCAAAATTTGGTAACTGGTGAATTATAGAGACAAGAAGCATAGGAAAGAGTTAAAGAGGCTCCACAGTTGTAAACTTTGATGATGATGAAATAAGGAAATTTGGTGGAGAGATAGGTTTGGAGGGGGTGAGAATGGAACATATTCATTAATTTCATTTTGGTCATGTAGATTTTGACCTACTTTTGGAACATCTAGGAGACCATATGCAGAAGGTGGTTGATCCCATGGGACTCTGATACCATCTTGCACCTAAACCTCTGTGAAACTCACTTTTTTTCATCTGCATTACTAATTGTATTTGAACTCCATATTTCATAAGTTTACAGGAAAGTAGACCCTTAATGCACTATATAAATGTAAGTTATTAATTATTATAGCTCCCAAGTCTCTTAATCGGTCAAATGAAGACCAGTAGAATGAAAGATTGTTTCTGTTCTCATGGTGAGTCCTCGTGAATAAACCAGATCTGAGACATGGATGATTTGGATTCTTTTATATTTTTCATTTCTCCTGCAGGGTTGCACACGCCTAGAGTTAGCATATGAAATTACCAACTATTTCTATCCCTCAACCCCTTTCAACTAATTAGCCAATGCTGCTAACAAGTGTTTGTCATCTGTGCCAATGGTGATCGTTTGGGTTTGAGGGGAAAAAAAAATATGAAAACTTATTGACCAGAGGAAAAACATCCTTACCAGCCAAAATGTCTGGTCTCATTTGCATAATCAGCATTATCAATTTGCATAAATTTTGCGTCAGGCTGTATTCTGGGTGCCTTTAGACCAAAATAAATTTTTCTAATTTTAAAGTTGTCATTCGTTGTTTTTTTCCTCACTCTTTATATTCCTTCCAGGGGCATGTGATGGTCTCACCTTCATCCATCTGTTAGGGAGCCTTATAAGGCCATTATTCTCAGCTGCTCTATTCACATACTTGACCTTTCATACCCTACTTTCCTTAATCAGTTTCTTTTCAACCCCTCATTATCTCTGTTTGATTTTATTTCTCCATTTTTTTTCTAATGGCCTTCTTCCTAAAATCTCTGGCCTTCAATTATTTGTTGAGCTATTTGATGAATAAACCCCTTCCTGAGATAACCTGCTTATCTGATGCTCTATCCCTTTACCATCCAGGATCTCTGTTCTGTTTTCTGGGTCTTTTCTAGGGCTTCTGCCTAATATCCTCTGTACTTGCTCCTTCCTCTATTTGCCCTTTTCAGGACCGAGTTTGTAGATAACCTTAAAATAGAAGTTTTATTTTTTCATTCTTTATAAAAGCTGAGATTCTGATTTTTTCAAGCCAATTAATGCATATTTTGTCTTGAATATATACATATCAACACATACATGTACACATAGGTATATATATATATATGTATATCTACCTATCCATTCTGTCTATATCTACCATTTATCTATCTATCTATCTATCTATCTATCTATCTATCTATCTATCTATATCTATCTATCCATCTGTGTGTTTAGTTGTCTGTCTCTACATCTATTTATCTGTCTATCATCTATCTATCTATCTATCTATCTCTCTATCTTCTATACCCTACTCTTTCTTGATCTTTCTCTCCATTTCTTGATCTCTATTTCTAGTAGAGTGGACAGAGAACTAGTTTCAAAGCCTCAAACTAGCCTCAACCCCCCATGCTCAGATTTTGACACTGGCCATGTGATCCTAGAGATGTCCTCTTCTCTCTGCACTCTAGATAGTTCTCAAAAGTTGTTGAAGTTTCAGACAGAAGCTGCAGAAATATATTAGTAAAGGGAGTTTTCTCATTCAGGAATTTCCAATACCAATGAAATCACATATCTTATTACTATCACTATCCATATATACAAACACATTATTTGGACCTCTGATCTTATTTGTTTAGTTGCAGTAAACTTCCAGAGAGTTATTTCTTCTTTTAATGCTGATTGATTGACTGCTAGTCTGAAACTCATAGCCTTATAGAATATCTTGGATTAACTGAGAAGTGAAGAAGCACATATGCCCAAAGTCACTTTGCCCAGCCTGCAACATCATATGAGCCAAGATATTCCAGAGGTATGTTTTCAAAATTTTGGTTATGAGGATATTTTCTGCATTGTATGTGATATTTCTTTTAATTTTTTTGGAAAAGACTTTGAATTAGACCAAGAAAGGAAATATAATTCCTTCTCTGCCCCCAATAGACTGAGTGTGCCTTGACCAAATACATATTTTTAATATAAATAATTGAATGTTAAGAGTTTTAAGTTGCTTCTTCATGGATTACTCATCTTTGGCCTTTCCCTATTCCCCAAATTTCATCCTCATGTTATTAAAGCATAAAAGGCTATATGAGGGGCAGCTAGGTGGCGTAGTGGATAAAGCACCGGCCCTGGAGTCAGGAGTACCTGGGTTCAAATCTGGTCTCAGACACTTAATAATTACCTAGCTGTGTGGCCTTGGGCAAGCCACTTAATCCCATTTGCCTTGCAAAAACCTAAAAAAAAAAGGCTATATGTACAGTTCAAGGGAGAGGCACAAGAACTAGGAAAAAGTCTAAATAATGATCATTTAGATGACCAAGGAGGTTGGTGCCAGAATTCCATGATCTCTGAATTTCACAAGCCTACAACATCTAACATAGGCATCATAGGCTTACCCATGAGAACAGGAAAGGCTTCAAAAAGTATTATCAAGGACATATTTGTCTGATCTCCTAACACAGTACATATATTAGTGGTTTTTGTCTTCTCTTACAGTAATAAATGAGATTTCCCTTCATTGTCCAGCTCTCATTTGCCTCCCCATCCTACCTCACTTATCAACCATTTTGCCTCTCCCATCTTCACAATCAGCTCTACAATGATAATAAAAAGACTAATTAGGAATATCTACTAAAGAATCATTCTCTTCCTCTTTCCCTTCCTCCCTCCTTCCTCCCTCTTCCCTGTTTTTCATAATAAACGATCCATTGATGTCTTGAGGGCAAAAGAAAGGACAACATTCTTTTAGGACTAGTTGGCAACAATTGCTACCTCCCTGATTGTGGTAATAGATGAACAACTTTCCACAGGAGGTTAGACTAAAAATGGTAGCACTTTTTGGTTTGAAAAGATAAAGTTTGACACAGGCGATGATTGAAGTCTATAATATCGTGAAAGGAAAATGCAGAATCTGCTCGTCAAGTTCTGATTATAGCACTACAGAGCATTCCTGTAGCCAACCAGGTGGCATCCTAAGACAAATAGAAGAAAATGCTAATTTACTGTGTAGGTAGAAAACATATGATACTCTTGACTCTGGAAATCTGTCCAAGTTGAACACATAAGTAGATTCAAGAGTAGATAAATCCCCATATGATACCTTAGGGGTGCATCTCTTACCTATAAAAATGATGCTGAGTAGGGCAAATAGCATAAAACATCTTTTGGTTCCATTGTTGGAGATCAAATGTAAGCCCACATGGATGGCTATTCTATTTCAACATGGGATTTCTGATGCTTTCCAGAGACAGGCTGGAGCTTTGAAAATGCAGCCTTCATCTTTAGAATGCAAACATCAATCTAAAATGTTCACCTTTTTAAGGTCCTGTCTAGTTTGGACACTTAGTGATCTATTGAAACCTAACACTTTATGAAAAGTTTTAAAACAGCATTAGGCTGAATTTAATTTTTTTTTTTTTAAAAGCAAACCAAAAGAATGAACCAATGGAACCAGAGACCATATTCTAAAGATATGGGAAGTGAGAGTTGAAAAGATGAAATAATACCCAAGGTCATACGATGAAACAAGTCTATGGATTTTTCAGTGAAGTGATTTAATTATATAGCATATTGTCTCCCAAGGCCCTCCAAAGTGACTTGCCTTGCCCAGGCTTTCCAGTGCTATTCTTCTTGTCCTTCTGGATGATCCCTTCTATTACCTCCATTATTATAAATCCAGGAGAACAAGAGGGTCTGTTTCCAGCAAATCCTCCAGGTGTCCCTGCATCTCCTTACCCTGAAACACCAGTCAATATGAAAATCAAAGAGAACAAAAGTAGGCATCTATACCTGTTCCACTTATTTCATGTCCTTGGCCTAGTTTGCTGCCAACTTTCAGAGACTTATTTCCTTTGGGCCCCAAGTATGAGGGCCAGTCCTCATTTTCATGGCTGGCTTTAAGTGGCTAGGACTAATTTTGAGCTGCTAACTTAGACAAGGGAGCTGGTCACCTGGGCAAATGCTTGAAGTTTTTGTTTTGTTTTTATGTTTCTACCAACTGGAAGTACAGGCCAAGTTCCCCTCAAGTTGTACTGAGGTTTGTGAACCTTTTGGCATCCCTGGGCTAGAAGTGTACCAGATAATCAGTATTTCATGATCCTCAGCTAGGTGTGAAATTTTAATCAAAGGAATTTTATTTTTGCAAAACTGTCACTCACCAACAGACTTGTCACAGAGCATTAATCCTCATATTCATTGAGGTTCAAGATGAATAGGTAATATCGAAGAGAATGTCACATCCAATAATTTTTCTAGAAAGGTATAAAAAATTGGAGGAGCTCTGATACTTTTTTTAAGGAAAAAGCACACCAAAAATCCTGAGAGCATAACCCTCTGTCCAGTTCTTAGCAATTACCTTCCATTCCAATTGCAAGGCAGAGCAAAAGAAACTTTGGTTTGGGCCCAGCAAACATAGGCAAGAAATTATAAGATTAAGAGTTGGAAGGGTCATTGGGGAGCATCTAGTCCAGATCCTTCATTTTGTACACAAGTAAATTACAACTCAATGAGACTGAATGATGGACTAAAGAGCACCAAGTGAATAGGCATCCAAGTCATTCTGCTGGCACTAGAACTTCCTCATCAACCTCAATGGAATGCCAGCCTCTGGGGCTTGGGCTCTGATTAGGTAGCTTAGGTTTTATCTGACTGAGACCCAGCAACCATCTCCAAGCCATGCCCTGCCCTTCCAACTCTGGCACCCCTATAGAGTCTGTCTTTCCCCATTGGAATGAGAGCTTCTTGGGGCAGGAGCTGTCTTGCTTGCTTAGGTTTGTATTTCTTGTATTTAGCAGAGTATATGATAAATGGTAAACTCTTAATAAATGTGTTTTCATCCTTTCCTCGTACTTTCCTCCCTCATTCATTCTCCCCCCCCCCTTTGCCTTCTTCCCTCCCTCCCTTCCCTTCCTCCTTTCCTTCCTTCCTTCCTTCCTTCCTTCCTTCCTTCCTTCCTTCCTTCCTTCCTTCCTTCCTTCCTTCCTTCCCTCCTCCCTCTCTCCCTCCTTTCCTCCTTTCCTCCCTCCCTCCCTCCCTCCCTTCCTTCCTTCTTTCCTTCCTTCCTCCCTTTCTTCCTCCTTCCCTCCCTTCCTTCCTTCCCTAATTCCTTCCTTCCTTCCTTGCTTGCTTGATTGCTTCCTTCCTTCCTTCCTTCCTTCCTTCCTTCCTCCCCTTCCTTCCTTCCCTCATTCCCTCCTTCCTTCCTTCCTTCCTTCCTTCCTTCCTTCCTTCCTTCCTTCCTTCCTTCCTTCCTTCCTTCCTTCCTTCCTTCCTTCCTTCCCTTTCCCTCCTTCCTTCCTTCCTTCCTTCCTTCCTTCCTTCCTTCCTTCCTTCCTTCCTTCCTTCCTTCTAACACACACACACACACACACACACACACACACACACACACACACAGGTTTATGTGTGGGTGTGCAAGTGTGAATGCACATTGGACAGGGGTCTTGCAAACATTGACAGGAAGTTGGCGGGGTGGGGAAGGTGGCAGAGGAGGAAAGTTTCTTACATTTATCTACCAAGCC
Organism: Macrotis lagotis; assembly: GCF_037893015.1. NCBI lineage: Eukaryota > Metazoa > Chordata > Mammalia > Peramelemorphia > Peramelidae > Macrotis > Macrotis lagotis. The sequence continues at coordinate 35,377,279 of NC_133664.1, read as the reverse complement.
ATAAGTCACAGAGTAGGCAATCTTAATCTTTTCTGTATCAAAGCTCCCTTTGCCAGGCTAATGAAGCCTATGGACCACTTCTTCTAAGAATAATATTATTTAAATAATTGAAAGAAATGCTTAGTTGTAGTGAGAGGTTAGTGAAATTTAAGATGTCATTTTTTCCCCATTCAAGCTCACATTCTAAAAATCTGTCTCTGGACTTTGAGGGTTTACGGTGGGTCCCAGGTTAAGAACTCCTTCTATAGATAGTAGGAGCAATGTAGAAAGACTAGCTGTAGAAATGCCTAGAAATTCAATGAGATGAAAAGAAGAAAAGAGCCAGCAGTATATATACCATATACCAATGGCTAAAGTATGCTAATGAGATTGTTGAGTAACTAGTCATGATTTTAACAGATCTTGAAAAGCAGGGGAGTTGCTTCAGAAGCTCTGGATTGAAAATGTTGTTCCAATTTAAAAAAAAATAAAGAAAATGATTAAAATTTATAAACTTGTAAACCAATGAGCTTGACTTTGATTCCTGGTAAAATTTTAAATTATATTATTAAAGCTCCAGTTACAACTCATCGTATTAGAATGCATTACTTTCTAAGAAGAGAAAATTATGGGATCCTTTATTTGGTTCTCACTCTAAGTATGCGGTACAATACATTGAATATTAATGGGGGGAGTTGCTGGGGGATGTGAGGAAGAGGAGGAGTATATAATAGAAGGCATCGCTATCATTTGTCAGTTGTTACTACCTGGTTAGCAAATCAGTGGATCCTCTTGGTCTCTGGTCAAGAAACAAAGAACCAAAGTCAGACATATTAATTTTGCTACTTTTTAGTGGATCCAAAGTAAGCTTCATGGGAAAAGAGAAGACATTGATGAACAAAGTCAAGATTGGAACTGCAGTGACTGATATGATTGTATCTCTACCACCTTCCCTCCTCCCCACATCCCACCAAACTGCACCATTCATTGAGTTGACTATCATAGCAATATTTTAAGAGTAAGCAGAATACTTCTTTTCCCTCTCCCCTTTTAAATCCCTTAAGGAGACTTAGTTTTGAATCCTTTGTCTCTGATATTTGTTGACTGTGTCACTATGGACAGAAGTGTTAACTAGGATTTTTTTTTTCTTGTGGCAAATTGAAAGAAATATGTTGTTGTGTTAGTATACTGACCAGCTAGGGTGTCGCCACTAGCTTTCTAGTTTCACTATTTCTTCTTTCTTGCTGGATGCTAAACTAAGTTGTCTCCAGAGTGCTGAAGTCCTGTCAGTACTCTAGATGTATCTCAGAGGCAAAGCCTTTGTCACATCTCTGAACATGGACAGTCATTAAACCTATTTGAACCTCAATTTTTAAAAAATCTGGACAAGAGAGCTAGCAATACTTACTTCACAGAGTAACTGAGAGGTTTGAATTTAAGGTTTCATAAAGGTAAGCTATTTGATTATCTATATTCTATTTGACCTCTGGCAACTGCTTTCAGTCTTATAGTATAACTTCTGGTTCTGCTTAATAACTGTCTGAGGAAGAGTCTCTTCAATCACTTGCACTCAGATCTATTCAGCTGTTAAGTTCTGGCCCAGTTACTCTGTCCCGTGGTCCCTACTGATGCTAAACTCCTAACTAATTCAACTCAAATCAATAAACATTTACCAAGAGCCTACAATGAACCAGACACTGCTAAACATAGGCAATATGGGGAAAAAAGCCCCTGCCTCTCAAGGAACTACTAATCCAAATATTGTCCAGAGACTTGATAAAATCATAAAAATATAATGATAGCAAAATAACAAAACATATTCACATAGCATTTTAATACTTATTGATGCTTTCCTCATAGCAACCATCCAAGACAAGTAGTTTCACCCTTTTAATGATGCAGATCACAACCTCTCTTCATTTTTTCATCCTGTCTGATTCATCAGTTTCTTCCTATAGATCCTCTATCAGAAGGTGTGTATGTGTGTGTGTGGGGGGGCAACATGCTTGGGAACCTTTTTCTATATGTCAATATTGTAGAGATACAAATGGTGCATTCAAGCTGTCCACTGATCATTCCTTTCTTCAGCTATTTCACCCACTTCTTTGTCCACTCACAATTCTCTTATAATGCTGTTTAAACCACTTCTCCTTTATTATTATTTTTGTAAAAGGTCATAGCCCACTCACATGTGCTATATGTGTTTCCGTTATCCTTTGGAAGACCCATAACTATGACTCTTCAGAAACTATGATATTCACTGATTTTTCAGTCATATGGCATTACCAGAAAAATGTCCATATTTAAAAGGATGCAACAAATGATGATTTCTGTTTTATAGATGTACATGGAATCAGTCAATCAATCAGTAATTGACAATCATTTATTAAGTGTCCAGTGTACCCCAGTTGGTACTAGGGACCCAGCTTCAGAGAATGAAACAATCCCTGCAGTAAACAACATGACAATTAGTTGTCCTTACTAGAGCTTCTGGCCTAAAACCTCACGATAACTTCACTCTTTTCCTACTTTGTCATCAAAATCAGCTTTGTAGGAGTCAGCTATTTTTTTTAGTTTTTTTTTTTGCAAGGCAAATGGGGTTAAGTGGCTTGCCCAAGGCCACACAGCTAGGTCATTATTAAGTGTCTGAGGTTGGATTTGAACTCAGGTCCTCTTGACTCCAGGGCTGGTGCTCTATTCATTGCACCACCTAGCTGCCTTTTTTTTTTTTTTAGAAGTCAGCTATGGGGCAGCTGGAGTTCCCTATTTTCCAATCGTTTCTCTATCTTCTCCCACCCAAACTCTCTTTCTCTGGGCCTTTTTCCTAAGCAGTGCCCCACTGGGAAATGTGAATCTTCCTTCCCTACCCACTTGCCCTCCTCCCCCACCACTGCAACATGCAATTTATTGAACCTAAGAATGAAAAAGAATGTAATTTTAAGAACGCTTTTAAAGATTTGGATTTTTTAGGAAAACTAATAAAAGGACAGGTCTGTAGTATTGCTCTGTTGAGTGTTTGTTATCTGACACTTGGCTATCATTAATGTTTAAGCAACATTCTTCCTATTCTGTAGGAACACGGGTCACATGTTTATATCAGTGAGCTTAAGATGCTCCATTTAGAGAAATTGCAGACTGTACTAAACTTGCAGATTCTAAAGCAGCTTTGTCTTGGGTAAAGAAAAGACATTTCTCTCCATTTCAGACAAAACAGATCTGGTTCCTTGTTAATTAACTGACAGTGTGGATTGGAGAAGGTTGGAGGTATCAGGAAGGCAGATGGGGAAAGAGTGCCATCAAAGTACAAACTCGAGATAGGCTGAGGTTATCTTGTGTATTTAGTTATTTATACTAAGGAAAGATATTTCTCCTTGAGTAATCTGATTTTCAAAGTGATTTTAGCATTTCCATTCTGAAATTGAATGCACCCATTTTCTAGGGCTCACTGATAATAGGGACAAGGAAGTTATCTTTAGGGTCAAGGTCTTTATTATTCGAGTCTCTCTATTTAATATAAAGGCAATAAGGCAGAGGGGTAGATATCTACTGAAGATCAGCCTAGATACATTTAGAGAACTTTCTCATCAAATAGAAAGAAGCATTGATGTTTTGGCCATTGCAATAGTTTTTTTTTTGTGTGTGGGCAATAGGGTTAAGTGACTTGCCCAAGGTCACACAACTAGGAAGTATCAAGTGTCTGAGGCTGGATTTGAACTCAAGTCATCCTGATTCTAAGGCTATTGCTCTATCCAGTGCACCACCAAGCTGCCCCCTGCCCTGCTTCCCAATTGCAAGTCTTGAAAGGCATCTATTAGATTATATAGGACTTGCAATCTGTGTCAGTGGAGGAATACTCCCATTAATGGGAGAGAATATCCATGCTAAAGTTACACATCCTTGAGAGACTCAAGTATTCATTGAAATAGTTTATATCAACTAGACAGTTGTGAACCATTTGATGTAGATATTTTAATCTACATTACCCCACATATGTGTATTGCTGAACAGACTCCCAAAGCAGGATTCTTGACCTTTTGGGGGAATCATGAACCTTTTGGTAGTCTGGTGCAGCCCTTTTGCAGATTTTTTTCAATAGTAAAAGGAATGCTAAATTTTACTTAGCAGTTACTGAAATCTATGGTTGCAGGTTGAATGCTAAGGTTTTTGACTTTGGTATTGTATTTTAGTATTTTATTTGGTACTGAGGGCTTCTACCTTGAAGATTCTTGGTTTGATAATAATAATAATAACACTTGAAACAATAATAATTATTAGCATTTATAGTGGTTTCTGCGTATCAGAATCCACCGCCTGTGTTCTCTAGATTTTATTCAATGTGCAATATACAGACTGAGGATGTTCAGACGATTCAATGTCCTACGATATAATCCTTATGAAACTCCCAGAATTCACACCGGTACTGGGCCTCTGTGTCATTAACAGATCTTCAGGTTTTTGTCCATATAGGAACATTGCATTATGCCATATGTACTGTGCATACACACAAATTATGGATGTTTGCATTAGAGATGTGTGAACAGTAAATTATTCTGTTCATTTATTTTTCTTGATGAATTGTAAATGATTCTAATAACATTCAATATTCTATTCCTTTATTATTTGAGAATGGTTAGAGGTGAGTAGCTGCTAAGAAGCTACTCCACACTTAAAATTAGGATGGCATTTGGTCTCTCCTCCCAGAAGTATCTGCATATTCTTTCTTTCCATTGCTCAGATACCCACCCACCTCTTTGTTCACACATCCTTCACCCCATGCCCATATGGCTGTCAGTCCTTCACTGTTTCGTGCATTTTTTTCTCTTCTTTCTTTTCTGCTCTCGTACACGGGGAATTTCAGAGTTTCAAAGAATCAACTAGCTCAATGTTTTCATTTGATAGATGAGGAAACTGAGATTCAGAGAGGGGGTATTCATATGAGACCACTAAACTGACTAATTCCTGTCATTTTCTTTTTTTGAGGGGTAGAACCATTTTGTGCTATCAATTTGAAATGGACTCTAAGACAGTACAAATCACCATGCTGCCTGTTTGATTTCTTATCTATTTAACTATATTAGAAGATTCATATTTGGCCTTATCTTCCCCCGCACTTCTCACTTTGATATATCCATCCAGTCTTCTCTTAGCTCAGACGTGCAGCTCACAGCTCACGATAGTGGGAGACATACTCCTCACGGCTTATATATTCTCTCCTCAAAACTTCCCCTCCTTTTCCCCAACACCATCCCCCCAATACAACCTGTTCAGTTCCTATTTATGCATAACAGTGCCTATTAGGTGGATAAACTGTGTCTGGAGGTATACTGTTTGCTGTTTATTCCCCCACAAACACACACAGATATATGCATCAAATGTGAGGAGAACATTCACTTTTGCTCTATTTCTTTTGGAGATCTTAGAAAGATGTAACCCAGGAGGTGAATTCACATAAGTTTCCCTTTAGGCTATTTCTGTTTCTATGCTTTTCCTGGTCTTCCTGTTTTTCCTTTGTAAAATGGTTAAGAGAACAAGGGATTATTCAGTAATCAAATGGAGCTGCAGGTTTGAAACCTCTTTACTTGGGGATTTTTTTTTCCAGGAATGCTTCTGATGGAGATTTGGGAGGCAAAACTGACACCTTGCTTTGTATTAGTAAAGGTTTCTCATTCCCATTCCTTCCTATAAGTCATACAGAGCCGAGGAACACCGAATAAGAAAAAATACAAGAGCAATTCTATTTTCCTTAATTATCAGGAAAAGCTAAACCAATCTTTTGGGTAAGCCCTAAATATGCCCATCTAATCATGATTGGTACTAGTCCATTGCTTCTTCACGTCACTTCATTGGGAATAGGATAAATGAATAGGCAGCTCTTCTTGGAGACAAAGAATGGGTTGTATACACATGTGCTATATATTTACATGTCTGGATATATTTTTACATATAGATACAAGACAGCATTATGCAGTGTTTAGAAGGCTAGTTTCAGAGTAATGAACTGGATTGAAATCTTACTAACCTGTTCTTATGTGACGTTGGACACATTATTTGATCTTAGGCAACTCTCAAAGATTATAAATTGGAGCTCTGGCATTAATTTTCATTAATAAAGTTTCATACTAAAAAGTTGCCTATGTTAATGAAATCACAACTTCAGAAATTTAAAAAAATTATATAGATTATATAAATATGTTGGAGAATCCATCTCCTATATATATTTATATAATATAATATTATAATATAAATATAATATACAAAGCAAGAATAATAAATAATATATAAAACAAAAATATACATTATATTTATTTATAACTTTATACATACACACATATATATATATATATCCATTTTCTTTTTTCTCCTTTCTAGATATGTGCAATTTTAGAGGCAGGCAATATCTATACAGAGTGCACTGGAGTCAGATCATATTGGTTTAAAAATACCAGTTGTAAAATTTTCAGTGCAAGAATTTACCCTATGGAAATAGCCAAATGCTACACATTATTAGGGTTTGACTTGTTTTTATCAGTTATCCAAGCACGGAAAAGTATTGGAGAAAATGTCAAATAATGAAAATTAAACTTAAAATATTTTGTGTGTACTCTTTTCCCTGCCACCAAGAACTGGTTGTTAAATTTTTATCAATAAGTCACTGCACACACATTTGTATATACATATACATATACATATACATATACATATACATATACATATACATATACATATACATATACATATACATATACATATACATATACATATACATATACATATACACATATATATACACATGTAGTATACCCATTTGTAATATATCATACATAATACAATAACATAATTTATATATTTTTTCTTTTTCTCATTGAGTAGACAAGATACTATTTACCAAGATTTTTTATGAAAATTAAGAATTCCAATGAAGCACACGGACCAAGAAATATCTTGCTCCTTGTCAGTTTAATGTCTTTCAGTCTAGTTTTAGTGGAGAGAGTTCTGAATTTTGTATCAGGATGACCTAGTTTCCAACTGTACATTAAACATTTACTATCCCTGTGATCCTGAATAAGACATTTAAGATCTCTGAAACTCAGTTTCCTTCTCTGTAAAATCAGGATAATATTTGTCCTTACAGCAGAGTACTTGTTTTGAGGCACAAATGAGCTAAGATTTCGCAGGCCTTCCACTCTATTTCAATGTGGGTTGTTCGGATCATTCCATTTCTCGTTTTTCCCAGGTCTTAATAACCTTTTAATATAGAACTATTTGAGCAAAGCCTCACAGATGACAAACAAAAGGAAGTCAGCAGATCCTATATTTGCCCAATGAAAAAGACCATTTTTCTCAAAGGATGGGAATGCCATCATTTGGAATAAAGATGCTGAAAGCAATTGTGAATTATTGGACTTTCCACATTAGAAGGGATGTGAAGAATAATTATCAAATAGCAAAAATTCGAGGACTCTCCATCAGGCAAATGTACTTAACTGCACAATGATAAAGAGACTAGAGCAGTGCAGTGGAGTGTAGTCTAACAGTATAATGAATACTTTTCTATAGTTCTTTCCATGCTAACATTGGAGGAATTGCACAGCCCCATGGCCTCGAATCAGGGGGAAAATGTGCTTCTCTTGTTGTGTCCCTGATCCTCACCTCCTCACCCGCCTTGGCCACACTTAGCAATTTATGCTTTATCCCAATGCATCTGTTAATCTTTTCATATGTTTTTGCTTAACCCAGTAAATAGAGAGGGCAACACAATCTATTGATTGAAGCCTGTCAACTGCTGCCAGTCAATATTGCTGGTATCTTCTCTCAGTGAGCAGGAAAGAAATTGGTAGAGTCATATCCAGGGTAGAACAACTAGGGCTAGTTCTTCAGGTGTAGCATCTAGGGGTAGCTAGGTGGTGCAGTGAATAGAACACTGACCTGGGAGTAAGTTCAAATCTGGTCTTGGGACACTTGGCACTAACTGCATGAACCTGGGCAAGTCAGGTAACCCCAAATATCTCACCAGAAAAAAGTATAGACTCTAGAGATTGAATACTTATAGTCCTTTATCAGCATAGGAACAATTAAACAAACACCTTTATAGGATTATAAACAGAGTTAGAAGGAAACGAAGTCCAAATTTCTGTTTTACAGTTGAGGAAACTGAGTCACTTAAAATCAACTTCTTAAAAGGGAGGTTTTGTAACTCCTCCAGGTAGTGTTTATTATGTGTAAGACACTGAGGTGCTAAGGAAATTTTTTTTTTTTTTTTTTTTTTTTTTTTTTTTGGTGAGGAGATATAAAGAATTCCACCTGGAGAAACTACCTCTTCCTATAAAGATCAACAATTATGCTGTAGTCACTTAGAGGTTAAGTGACTTGTCCAGGACCACATGGCCGGTATATGTTGGCGGTCTGGCTTGAATCTGGGTATTTCTGATCTCAAAGCTGGCTTTCCTCTCCAAGATCAAGTGAAAATCACAATTTTCTCTCAATAAACTTACATTCTACATGGGGATTAGCCCATGATGATTGGAGGAAGGAAGGACTAAGAGAATAAGAAAAGACTTTCCTTTAGAACTGCTACATGAGCTGAACCCTGAAGAAAGTGAACACTGCTAAAGGACAAAAGGGAGGAAGCTGTGTATTCCAGACATGGGAAAAAGTCAGTGCAAAGATAAATGGGAAGTAGAATGCTAGGGATGGGGAGCAAGAAGTCAGTCAGTTTGGCAGGAATGGATAATCCATAAAGGGGATCATGGACTCATGGCTTTAGAGGTTGGAAGAGACCTCAGAGTTCACAATTTTGTTTTACAGATAAGGAAACTGAGACAAAGAAAGAGTTTAAGTGACTTATGCAAAGTCACGTGGATAGTAAACAAAGAAGGCAGGATTTGAAACTAGGTCTTCTGACTCTAATTTTAGTTGTCTTTCCTCTGTTTCATCCTTCCACTTTTCCAGTGGTGGCGGACCCCAGATTCCCCTCTCCTTGCCTAGAAGTGTATAATGTGCAATTTAACTTTTCAGCCACAGGGTAAATAAACGGATTCAGAAGCCTGACAACTTGTCCAATGTGCAGATGTATTTGGGGAAAAAAGGAAAAAAAAACCCCATCCAAGTGCCTTCCCTGTCTTGTGACAAAGGGTTTTCTCCTTCCCTTGGGATGCTTGAATAAAAGGTCTGGCTTTGAAGAAGCTAAAGTTCACAGGCAAAAGCAACAAAAATGAGGATAAACTATAAATGAATGGCCATATGCAGATAGACAGACAGACAGACAGACTGGCAGAACGATGCAGACAGACAGATAGCTAGATAAATTCATCCCCAACTCTGATGCATATAAAAAGTACAGGGCCAATTCTCCCTCCAGTTTTCACCAAGGATATCTTAGACCCATTCCCTCTTTCAATTAAACATTTCTCCCTCATTCTAGGAGCAGCACCCCCACTGATGTCAATGGGGGTTGCATTCCAAACCACTGAAGCAACCACAATTAAGATGAGTACTGGGTAAAAGAGCTATTTGGGGTGAGTACAGAGCAGAGAAATTCTGCCCTTAGCAACTGGAACCAGGAGTGTGGGGAGGAATTGAGGTGAGTTCAATCTACCTGAGTGACAGGTTCTTGGTCAATCCCTCCAGACAAGAAAGGTATTACAAAGGCTTGGCTTCCTGGAACCTTAGAAAGGGCCAGGAGGTAAGATGGGTTGACCCCCTACTCTGCCTAGTCATTACAAACTATAGGAGGGATTATTCATTTATGAAAACTGTTGAGAAAATAAAGTATTGATCATACATGTGAGACTTTTATGTGAGTCAATTAAATTAGTACTGTACCTTTCCTTTTAGAAAAATCAGAGCGCCATTACTGTATGGAAGTATAATGTTCCATAATGTTTTTATTGTGAAACAGGGGATATATCTTACTGCCCTCAAAAGTACAGTTTACACATGACTATAAAGTTAGTTGTAATCCATAAACAGGCTATATACATCTTGGATATCTCTTCTAAGATCAGTTTAAAGGAAAATTCTTTATTCTCTTAGCAACACCATAAGAAACAGGATTGCCTTCAATCTCCCCCCCCCCCAAAGTCCTAATCTTGGCTAATTATTCCACATTGGAAGGCAGTAGAACTTTCTATTATTCTAATATTTAAAGGAGAATAAAAACTTTGCCAAGCATTTATGATATATGACTCCTGATATTTCAATCTTCTTCCAAAATATTGAGTTACATTTGTCATTTTTTGATGCTTCACAAGGAGGGACTGGGTTGTATGCACAGAACAAGAAACTGGTTCTCACTGAATTCTCGACAATACAATAGAAAACAGCTCAATCTGCAGGCAGATTATGTGTTTCCTGGGTTCTCCTAGGTGGCTGGTGACTTGGAACTTGGTACAAGTAGGCACAGTACGCTAGCGTTTTCACTTTAGGCTATTTGGAAATGTGTCATTTAAAATGTGGAATCCTGGCACAAGATTTTCACGCTGAAATTTTTTCAAAACGATCGAAAATGTGTCTTATTTGTGAAAATGCATCTTATTAATCCATTGTGATATAAAATAACAGCTGCTAATATGATTTTAAAGTTTGTAATGAAGTGCTTTGAAATGTCTGTACCTTGGATCACGATAGCACAGCCAACAACCGATATTTCATGAAGCCTTAATGCGTACTTAAAGGTCGCCTGCAGAAAAATGTGAATGTTTGGATTTCTATCTTTTTCTGACTTTCTTTCCTACTGAAAGGGGATTGAGACCTAGAGCTTCTATTGGGGATTTCCTTTCCTTTCAAGTTTCAGTTTTTAACTGTAAATGTCTTTAATAGGCAGCACTAGGCTGATGCCATATTCAGTAACTGTTTACTGTTGGCTCAGAGATGAATATTTGGCTACTAAAATGGTGAGAGTTGGGAGAATCTGTACAGTGGAGTGGCACAAGAATTCTATACCTTGCAAGTGGATTCCAGAACATAATTTCCTCCCCCCGTAGCTTGCTGTGCCTTTGTAAAAAATATTTAAAAACCCAAATAACAGATATCTATAAAAGGGCGTTAAAGTTAATTAAGCATGTTTAATGCATTATATTTTTTTGACCATCACAACAATCCTGTAAGCAAGGGAATAGGGATATTATTATCCCCATTTTATAGATAAGAAAGCTAAGATTTAGAAAGCTTAATTAACTTGCCTTTGATTAGACTAGTAGATGTCAGCACTGTGATCCAAACCTAGCTTCTTCTCCAAATTCAACACTTCAGGAAAGGAGCTTTTAATAATTTGTGTGTGTGTTTGTCATGGTCCCTTTTGACAGCCTAGTGAAGCCTAGGGACCCCCCAAAGAAAAATGGTTTTGAATGCATAAAACAAAATGCATCAAATTTTCAAGGAAATGAATTCTATTGAAGTAGTCATCAAAAATAATTTTTATAAGACAAGTTCGTAGGTCCAGGTAAAGAACAGCTACTCTATCTAGCACTATTCTTCAAGGCCTTTTCAATGACTCATTAATCCTATTGAGGTTCTAGATGGTGGCTACTAATCACTTTAGTTAAGTAAAGGGAAAAGTGTTGACATTTTTTATTTTTAATCTTGCATTTCTCAAATGCCACAGTGGAAGCACCAGGCCTAGAGTCAGGAACACTCATCTTCCTGAGTTACAATCTGGCTTCAGATACTTGCATAATCTTGAGCAAGTCACTTCAGCCCCTTTGCCTCAGTTTTCTCAACTGTAAAATGAGCTGAAGAAGAAAATGGCAAATCACTCTATTATCTCTTGCAAGAAAATTCCCAGTTGGGTCATGAAGAGTGGGATGCAACTGAAAATGACTGAACAAACCCAACAATTTCCTATTTGAAACTAAAAGAATAAGACATTTGGCTAAGGCGGCAATACAGAAGGTCGCCAAAGATTCCATCTCTCCTGTGTACACTCCAGCAAGGATCTCAAAGGGCATCAGATGGAACAGTGATAAACAAGATCAAAGCCATAAAGCATTGAACTCCTTCATCTTGACTAGGATTATGCAAGAAAATGGCCAGAAGCCTGGAGGCCCCGGGAGACGAATCCCAGGGGAGGTAGAAATAAATGGGAGCTCTAATCAATGGTCTGAAGCTTGTGACCTCTCTCTGAGCAGGGACAAGCCAGGGGACAAGCATGAAGCCAATTTGATTTCACAGGTTCTGAAACATTAAGGTTCTCTGAGTAGAGGGAAGCCAGAAGCCAGAAAGTCATCTGGTTATCAGGATCCAAAGCAAGTCTCAGCCCTGGCCTGCTGGAGCAACAATGGGGAAAGGAGCCAGCTCCTATAGGTCTCTGCCAAAGAAAACTGTGCCTAGGGAACATACAGAGCCACAGCAGGAGACAAGGTCTACTCAGTGATGGGTGCATGTACCAGGGGGCCTTGTAGGAGGCCTGAGAACAGAGCATTCTCTGACATCTACTTGGACCATGATGGGGATTGGAGCCAACTCCTAGTTAAGGGTTATGAAAGGATAAGGAGACTAAGGGGGGGAAGAAGGAAGCCAGGGATTGTGGCAGAAGGGCAGGTCCAGGACACTCAATCTGGACATCATCCAGACTATAGAAGAGATAGGACCAAAGAGAGCCTGTCCACCCCATCCAAGATTGAGGGAAGGGAGCCAGAGTCTTGTCATAGCACACAATCTCAATCCATAGACTTAGGCTAGAGACAGGAAGAAACATAAAAAACCCCAATAGCAATCAGTCAACTGATTGAGCAACTATTATATGCCAGATGATGTACTAGACACCACTCACACAACATCACAATGAACCAATCCTCATGTAGGCAACCACATAGTCCAGTGGATGGTTCACAGGACTTGGATCAAGGAAGATTTGAATTCAAATCCTACTTCACACATTTGCTAGCAAATTGACTACATAAGAAGTCACATAATTTCAATGTCTCAGTTTCCTCCATCTTTAACTTAGGGATATAAAAATAATACCATCTTGTAGTATGCAAGTAGGGAATAATTGAGTTAACATGCAAAGTTCTTTGTAAGCCTTAAAAGCTTTTAGAAATGCTGTTTTAATATTATTACTTATCATTATTATTTTAAGGAGTTTATATACTGATGGGAAGATAATCAATGCATCCATGAGCCTCCAAACAGCATAAATATAAAGTGAATAAACACAAATTGTATAAAGTAGTTAAATTTAAGATAGTTTAAGATGGAAAATACTGCTATTTTAGTAGGAGTAAGGGGGAAATCAGGAAAAACAAAAGATGGAGCCTAACAATTTCATATTAAAGAAGACAAAGTCTCTATGAAGTGAAAGTAAATGGGGGGGGTGACAGTCATGTAATTTGGTCTATTTAAAGTTACAGAGGAAGAGATGCTTGTAATAAATAATTATAATGAAAGCACAATGAAGAGGTTTTTTTTTACCTCCCAAGAGGTAAATTCAGAAGGAAGACCTCCAAAACAAATACAAGTAGCCCTCAGGGAAAAGAATGGCTTGGTCAAAAAACTCCAGGAGAATGAAGTAAAGAATGCAAAACAAATTAGAATTGAAATGAGTGTTTTTAATGAAAAAAAAAGAAGAATAAATAACTCAGAATAGAAAACATTCTTACTTTATCTAAGTAGTGAATTCCCTGAAAAATAAAATGAAGTGATTAGAACACAATGATTTCCTGACACAATCAGAAATATTTTTAGAAGAGCCATGTGGTATCCCTTATATATCTCCATTGAAAACCCCAGAAGTGGGTAAAGTCTTTGAAACACAAACATAGGTAAAAAAGAGAAACTAGCAATGGTAAATACATTTGAGCAACATATTGGAAGAGACCAATGATGTTCAAGAATTTATATTCTAACACTGGGATTAGAGATTTTGGAGTCCCTTCAGAGTGCTCCTGTCTTCAAGGGCCATAGAGGAACAATGGAGAGGAAAATAAGAAAGAATGAGGAGAAACTTTGTATTCCTAATAATTGAGCTATTCAAGAAGAGGATACTTGCTTAGATTAAGGGATGAGGAGAGTAGATAGTTTATGAGCCTCAGTTTTATCTGAACCAAAGGAAAGGTGAACCCCCACACATGTGTACTCACATATATTACACAAATATATTCACATATATGTGCATATGGGTAGATATGCCCCATTTTTAGGTGCAGAACACTTCAATTTTAGATTACGAGTATTCATTATGCTTTCTCTTTTGTCACATTCTTCTTTGTAAAGAAAGAAATGGGAGAGGAGCAAAGAGAGGAAAAAGTATAAAGATAATGTGTTGTAAGGAAATGATTAACAATTATAATCATGAATATGAATGGGATTAACCCATCCATAACAGAATCACAGCAGAACGAATTAGCGGATTCTAACAATATATTGTTTATAAGAAACACACTTGAAATATAAAGAATCACACAGAATTATATTTAAAATTATTAATTACAATTATTATTCATTTAAAAATGAAAGATAAAAGTAGTGTTTATTGTGCCTCAGGTGAATTAGAAAAAGCAAGGTAGAGGCAGTAATAAAACATGCTTCAAAGAAGTAGTTAGGGAAACTACATTGTGCATAAACAGACTCCTAGACAATGAATTAATATCAGTAGTTAATATACGTGCACCAGATGGAATCGCATTCAAGTAATTGAAGGAAAATTTAATTGATTTATAAAGAGAAATAGATAATAAAATTATTATAGTTGGATATCTCAATGTGTTTTTTCCCAAATTAGACAAATTTAACCAAAAGATAATTAAGAAAAAAAGTAAAAAAAAATTGGAGAAGTTTAGAAAAATTAGGTGTGATAGTTTCCTGCTGATTATTGTATGGCTCTTGAAAGGAATATACATACTGCTTGGCTGTATGAGTCATCATTACAAAAATGAATCAAAATCTAGGCCATAGCAATGTAGCAAAGCAGAAATAAGAAACATGCCCTCTCTGACCATACATAAAACAGAATCAATAAAGGCACTGCCAGAAAGGATTTATACTTAAATGGAGAACATATAATCTTAAAAATAAGAATCAAGAAATAAAATAATAGAATATATTATCTTATTAAAAATGAGATATACCAAAAGTTTTACTATAACATTAAATTTGATTTTAAAATCATTTTAGTGATATTTCTGTCACTAAAAGCTTTCATTAATAAAAGAGAAATTATACATCAATGTATGCAACTACAAACAACAACACCTCCTCCCAAATCAAGGAAAAAATTAAACTCTAACGTCAAAAAATGAAAAAATCCTGAAATGCAAAGAAGAGATAGAGGAAATGTTTAAAAATTGAATTGACAAATACATCTAGTCGCTATGCTTTGAAGAAAAAGCTGATATGATAGACAAACTATTAAAATGTTTCAAAGAGAGAGAGGAAAATCAAATCAGAAAAATTGAAATAAAAAGGAAATTATGAGAAACGATCTTGATCGATCATATGCCAACAAAGTTAATAGCTAAAATGAAATGTAGTATCAGCAAAATTATAATCTAGTTAGATTACCAGAACAAGAGATTGAGAATTTTAATAATGTAGTTGCACAAAATAAAATTTAAAAAAGCAATAAGATTTGTCCAAAGAAATAAACCCAGTCACAGGTGAATTTATAAGTAAATTCTATCAAACATTCAAACAACAATTAGTTATTATATTAAACAACTTGTTTGCAATAATAGGGAAAGAAGACATTTTAGCAACCTCCTTCTGTGAAATAAGTAAGGTCCTGAAAAGGGAGGAGATAAAGCAGTGAAACAAAACTATGAATTAAAGTCTCTAAAGAGCATCAATGCAAAATTGTTGAATAAAATACCAGCAAAGGGATATGGCAATATGTTTAACTTTAATGAGCTTGGATTCATACAAAGAAAATATTCTTCCAAAGAAATTCAATTCAATAATAGAAAAATATACAGATAATCACATGAACATTTTTAGCAAAATAACACTATTTTTTTAAAATAAAAATCAAACGGATAAAGAAAATGTAGGTTTTCAATATGGCAAATAGTACCTAAAACCAAGAATTGGTATTAACTGTAATGGAAAAGAACATTAGGGCTTTCCAGTTAGAACAGAAGTAAAGCAAGAATGTCTATGTCATCACTGTTATTTGATATAGTTCTAGAAATTCTGACTATAGGAATAATACATGAAAAAAACAATTTGGGGCATAAGTTAGACAGAGGAAACAAAATAATCTTGCTTTGTGAATGAATTATGGTAAAGAAACCTAGAGTTAATTAAAATGCATTGTAATATTAACAACTTTTGCAAAACAGCAATACTAGTAGATACACAAAACTTTGTCAGTCTTACTGAGTATTATCCATAAAATTCAGTAAGAAGAGATTTTTTAAAAAAATGCATTCTAAATAGATAAAAGAGATACAAACTATCTGGGAGTTCACTTTGAATTATATCAATTGAATTATATCAATGCAAGTACAGAACAGTTTTGACAAAAATAAAATCATTGGAGAAATATTCATTGCTCACAGTTGGGCAATGTCAGTATAATAAAAATGAAAATACTCTGTGTGTGTGTGTGTGTGTGTGTGTGTGTGTGTGTGTGTGTGTGTGTGTGTAAATTTATAGGTTAATGCTATGTTCTTAAAACTACCAAAGTTAATTTACAAAACTGGGAAAAATAATAAAATAATAAAAATTAATCTTGAGAAAACATTATCAAAATCTCATAGATGATAATGAAAAATAGGTAAAAGAATTGTACTAGATCTTGTACAATATAACAAAGGAGTAATTATCAAAACTTTTTGTCTCTATTTAAAAAATAGAAAAGCTGATGAGTGGAAAAGATAGGTAATGAAAGCCAAAAACAACTGAACAGAGTAAGGTAATGTTTTTCTTTCTCTGGATTATACATCTTGAGAACTGCTTGTTCTCACATTATGTATAACGAGTTATTATAAGAACAAGAGCCATTCCTCAGAAGATAAATCTCAAAGGAGAAGAATAAGCAGTTCTCAAAGAAGGAATGTAATCCAGAAAAAGAATTATGGAGTCTGAATGCAGATCAAAGCATACTATTTTTAATTTTTAAAATTTGTTTTGTCCTTTATGGTTTTCTTCTCCTCTCATGGATTTTTTCTCCTTTTGTTCTGATTCTTCTTTCCCAGCATGACCAATTTGGAAATATGTTTAACGTACTTATGCGTATATAACCTATATTAGATTGCTTGCAGTCAAGGGGAGGGGAAGGGAAAGGAGGTAGGGAGAAAAATGTGGAACTCAAAAATCCTACAAAAAATGAACGTTGAAAACTATCTTAGTATGTAGTTGGAATAATAAATTTATTTTATAAAAGAAGACATGTAAGCTATCAGCAATCATATATGTTCTTTTTATCACTAAGAGAAATGCAATGAAAATCTTGAGATTTCACATTGCATCTATCATGTTGGCAAAAATGACAAAAAAAGAAAAAATTGCAATTGCTCATGGAACTCTGGGAGAACTAGTACAGTAATGTGGTCTTGGTAGATCTGTGAATTGGTTAATCATTTTGGAAAGTAATTTGGAACCATACCCCCAAAGTCACTAAACTATCTATACCTTTTGAACTAACTCTACTATCACCAGACACATAGTTCAATGAAATCAGAATCAGATAGTGAGGGAAAGGACTCATATATACAAAAATATTCATAGTGGCAACTTTTGCATAGAAAAAATACTTGAAATAAGGTGGGGATTCATCAATTGGAAAATAGATAAACAGATGATATATGATGGTAGTAGAATATTATTGTATTATAAGAAATGTGAAGGATATAGATTCAAAGAAACCTGAGACTTGTATGAATTGATAGAATGAAGTCAACAGAATCAGGATAACAATTTATATGACTATAACAACATAAAGTAAAGCAACTTGGAAAAACCTAGAAGCTTTGATAAATTCTAAGACCAATCACAATTTTAGATGTCCTACAATAAAGCTTGTTTCCTACTTCTTGGCACAGAACCACTGAACTGTGGATACAGATTGAAACATGTATTTTTTTCCCCATATGTAACCATTGTAATATTTTTTTTTACTCAACTTTACTTATTTGTCACAAGATTGAACTTTTATTTTTTTATGGAACAGTTTTGTAGGAATTAGTATTTATTGTAATTGAATGCAAAAGAGAAAAGAATGAAAAAATGTGAAACATTTCACAATATAAAAAACAAATCAGATGAAAATTCAGAAGGAGACACTAACCACCAGGGTGATACTTGTCCTTCTGTTTTAGGTTTGATAAATACTTTAAAAAGAATAATTTCTATATTAGAGATTCAGGATCTAATAGCAGTTTCTCTATTCCAGGTGGCATATTTGTTACTGATTATCAAGTTCATAATAAAAAGGAAAATTTAGGAAAAAATTTAGAGATCAAACTGTATCAATGATAGTCCAAAGTAAGCAACCCGAGTATAACAAATAGTTTCTTCTTGAGTCAATGAGTTTGTCCTTTTTTTCCCCAAGGCAATGGGGTTAAGTGGCTTGCGGAAGGCCACACGGCTAGGTAATTATTAAGTGTCTGAGTTTGGATTTGAACTCAGGTACTCCTGATTCCAGGGCTGATGCTCTATCCACTGTGCCACCTAGCTGCCGAGTTTGTCCTTTTTACCTAGAGCCTGAGAAATAATATATGACCATTTAAGACATTTCTACTTTATCAAATATATTTGTGTGTAACAAAGAGCTAATTCACACAAAGAGAGTCAATTCTATTAAAATCAACAAGTATCTATTAAGACCATACTATGTACAAGACACAATGCTAAATACTAGGGATATCTCACCCTCTAAAAAACCCCAACAACATTCCTTTTGTTTTGTTGGAGAAATCACAATCATCTCCAGTAGGACATGTTTTGAAAGAAAGTAATTATTAGAGAATAGGGAGCTCTGGATAGGTACATTCCAGAAATGAAGCCCGAGAGGCCATTTAGTTCCATTTGTCTTGTTTAAAAGGTGAGGAAATTGAGATCTAGAAAGGTAAAGTGACTTGCCTAAAGTTACATTGCTTAGTAAATTGTCAAAATATATCTCAAATCTGAATCTTTTGAATCCAAAAGTCCAACACTTTTTCAACTATACAAGAATAGCACAGTGAGAAAGGGGAACAGAGCAAAATTCATCATAGTATTCCAGAGTTTTTGATAATCTCTGACCCTATTTCATTCATTGCCCCCAACCCCCAAGAAGGTGACTAAAACCCTTTCTCAAGGACACTGAATGCTCAATAAAATGAAGTCCTTGTTTCAGGAATTTTATCTTCACTAACTGGCATGCTCAGCATTCTTCTGGGTTACTTCCTTCCATTTATATCCTACTAAAGATAAGGCTTCAGCATAAGAAACGTATTTACTGTCAGCCCAAACATATAAACTTATGTAAATGATCATAGTCAGTGGGTGACGTTATTTTTGTTTTATGAAATCAGGGTTTTTGAAAACTTTTGCCTATGTCCCCTGCATAAAATGTCAGCAATCAAAGGTCAAACTATCCAGATGGCTGCTTCTATAATCTGGCCATGGAGCGGGCCTTACTCAAATAGAAGCTGAATTGGGGCAGGGAACAATCTGGAAATTCTTTTGTCTTTGACTTGTCAAGGTCATTTTGACCTTTGCCCAAGAGGTCTCTTTTTAAAAATTTCCCCCTTTTTATGAACAATTACCTGTCAAAAGTCTTTTGCATAGCATCAGAAATATTGTTTTACGTGGATTGGACACACCTTTTATTACATTAGAACTTGACCTGAAGGCTTATGTCAGCTGTTAACCATAAAGGAAACTGGTAAAAGATTATAAAACATGAGGTGAGTCAGAAAGAACTCACCACTTGGGTAGGGTCAATGGGAAACGATATCATTCTGTTCCTTATTTTCCAGGTGTTAATAGCCATATTAATAAAAACGAGTGTTTCCAAAGCCTAACCCCAGTCTTTCTCAATACTCTTGGGTGTTGTCTGTCCCAAAGTCATGCAGAGAGGGAAATAGATTAACAAGCAGCCAAGCGGGAGGTGGGAGCCAGATGCAGGAAAAAAAACATGTTGGCAAACAAAGGAGATGAAAAAGAAACTGTGAGCATTTAGGCCCTGCCACCCACACTCTTTGGCTCAAAATCTTTTTTTTCTTGCTGTAGTGAAGACCAAGGTCTATGAGGGCATAGTGAAATCAAATAATATAATAATATCAACTGATAACTATATGACCCTTTAGAATTTATAAACATATATGATCTCATTTGTTCCTCACAACAAATATTCTGGTCTGAGATCTATTAGTATACCCATTTAACAGATGAAGAAAATAAGTCTTAGATTCAATGTTTGCTTTACATCATACAGCAGGTAAAAGTCTAGGTAAGGGGTTCTGATTTGGGGACTGTAAACAGTTTAAAAAATACGTCGAATATGCTTTTAATATAACTGATTTCCTCTGCACATCTATAGATTAAGTAATTTGTTACTATTTAATTTATATTAACTTATTTAATTTATTTGAGATCATTATTCAGAGTTCCTTAGGTTTCACTAGACTGACAAGAGGGTCCATAACACCAAAAAAAGTTAAGAATCCTCAGTCCAGAGAAAGATTCAAACCCAGGCTTTTCTTACCCCAAGTTTAGTATACTACTCACTATATCAAGTTGAATGCCTCTCCAAATAGAGAATGGATACTTTTTTTGATAATTCACTTTTGTTGAATTATATACAAGTCATGGAAGAAGAAATTGTGGGATATGAGGGGGTTGGGGAGGGATAGTATAATCTCACTTCTTCATTTCACTGGGTCTATGAGTTGTATCTACTTGGAAGGAATGTTTCCATGCATTCTGTATTTGAAGAGATAAAATATTTGTGTGTGTGTGTGTGTGTGTGTGTGTGTGTGTGTGTGTGTGTGTGTGTGTGTTTCCGACAGATCTATGTGGCATACACAAAGCAGATGGAGAGAACAAAATAATGGCTTGTGTGGGTGGCCTCATATTCATAGCAGTTCACTGAGCCCCACGTTTTCCCATCCCTACTTACATATCTGTGACCAAAACATTAGCAAAGTTACCTGCCTAATAGCATCTCATCATTCCTCTATTCCTCCATCTCTCTCTTCTCAGCATCAGTCCCATCAACCCATCCTGACCCAGACATATTTTTCAGTGTCCATTTAACCAAGGAGGTAAATTCATCAACAAGAAGGAGCCTTCTTATACTCTTTAGTTTCCATTAGATTACTGCAGAAGACCCAGAAATCTTAATGCATATTCCAGCTTTTGTGATCTCTAAATCTCAATATTTCCATGAGACTCAGTTTCTTCATTTGAAAAAGAATTCATAATCTCCAAAGTCCTTTTCAGCTCTTTATTCTATGACTATATGTGTAAGTGTGAATTTTTGTATGTGTATAGTTTAATATATATTTTATAATACTACATACATCTTTCTATAATTATAAATTTCAATCTGGTCAGTCTAAATTATAACTCACATTTACATAATGTTCTAGGATCATAAAATACCTCACATTTATATAGGATTTTAAAGTGTCTTTCTCACATCAACCCAATGAGAGAGAGATATAAATAACATTGCCCCTATTGCATGGATGAAGATTCTGAGATTTGACAAGATTAAATGACATGCCCATAGTCACACAACCAATAAATATGGGAACTGAAATTTGAACTCACATGCTTGGTCACCAGACTTGTCATTCCCACCTGTACTCAATGTTGGTAGAATTTCACGAGTCATGCACTCTTGCTATCAAAGCCTTCAAGAACTACTCATCCTAAGAAGTAATACCTGCCATTTTGGAAAAGCTTCAGAATTTTAATGGCCTTAGGGTTTCATCAAATTTGGGTCCCCATACCCTCCCCCCTGCATTTATCCATTTAAGTCACTGTTGATCAAAACTTAAGAGTAATTTGCTTTTTTTTTTAACAGAGGGGAATTTGGGGCTCTTTTGATAAAATTTATTATCATGGAACGTTTTTTTTTTATTTCTTGTTTGTTCAAGAAAGAAAGGAAGGTGGCACTAGGCAGCAGCCTGGGATACAAAAGGAAAAAAAATCTCAAAAGTTAGTGTTCGTTACTAAATTTAAATCCCCACAAATTTCCAAGTGTAGACAAAAATCTCACAAGATGAATGCTTCCATGTCTTAATTAAATGGACTTCTAGTCAATCCCAGATGTGGTAGCATTCATTTCCTTAGGTTTTATATCCACTCAGAAGCTTGTGGGTTCTAAATTTAGTACACTGCTCTGCTCTTCTTTCCCTTAATTTCACATTTATGTGTAGAAAGTTCTATTACATTATTTGTCATCGAAGAACAAGCGATGCCATTGTTGTAAGGGGCTCTTTTATGTCTGGGCTGGTTGACCTGGATAGAGATATATTTACATATAGATATGTATAAAAATTTCTACTATTTTCCTGAAAGATGTTCTAAGATCAAATATCTCCACATAATTTCCTATCTCTACCCATTCATTCTCTATTTTTTCTTTCCTTTCATCAGTAGCAATTTGGAATCAGCAATTTGGGTTCAAATTCCAGCTTTGCTACTTATTGCCTCTTGGACCTTTGTTATTGATGATGCTGTTCAACTGTGTCTGACATTTCATGACTCCATTTGGTATTTTTTTTGGCAGAGATACTGAATTGCCTTGTTATTTCCTTCTCCAAATTATTTTACAAATGAGGAAACTAAGGCAAACAGGCTTAAGTGACTTTCTCAAGGTCACACAGCTAGTAAATGTCTCAGGCCAGATTTGAATTTGGGTCCTCCTGACTCCAGGGCTGGCCCTCTATCCACTGAACCACCTCGGTATACCCTTTTTTGATATTGGGTAGTACCAGTTATGATAATAATTCCAGAATTCAGCTAATAGACAACATCTCATTGATCTAACTTCAGGGTTTAATGATAAACACAAATTGACTTTGGTGATTTTTTCATTCATTAAAAAAAGAAAACATACATCCTCTCCACTTCTCCACCATTTTACATCCTTCATGGAGCAACTAGAAGCAAGGAGCTGAATCCTATGTGAATATAAGAGTCCTAGGCAACTTACACAGCTAAGGTGACTTGGCTAGGTCCCCAAATATTAGGGGATTATGAGGTTTTATACATATGTAGACAAACGGAGCTGTCCAATCTAGGATAAACCCACTCTAGTTGCCTCTGAATGCTCAAATCTTATGTAGTAAGATCATTCTAAAAGGGATAGAGGTGGGGTGGCTAGGTGGTGCAGTGGATAAAGCACCAGCCCTGGAGTCAGGAGTACCTGGGTTCAAATCCAGTCTCAGACACTTAATAATTACCTAGCTGTGTGGCCTTGGGCAAGCCACTTAACCCCATTTGCCTTGCAACCGCCCCCCTAAAAATAAAAGGGATAGAGATGGTGGAATTCTATTTTGCATCAGGGACTGAACACATGGATATTCATCAATTCCTGTGAATTGTTTCTATTTGAGGTTCTCCCCCCTTCAAATCTGATATGGGTAGCTTATATTATTGGGTTGCAATATCCTATGAAAGGAGAGAAGTGGATTTCTTTTATCTTGGTTCTCTGATAATCTGATGAAATTTATAGACCCCCTTCTTAGGATAATGTTTTTAAAAGCATAAAAGAAGGGAGAAAAGAATAAACACTTATTGGTTGTCAGGCATTGCACTCTACACTTACAATATCTCAATTGATCCTCACAATAATACTGGGAGACTGGTGTTATGATTCTCATTTTACAGTTGAAATTGTGACAGGTCGAGGTTAAATGATTTGCCCAAGGTTGCACAGCTATTGTCTGAGGATGAATTAAAACTCAGGTCTTCCTTCCTCCAGACCCAATGCTTTACCTTTTAGACCCCTTAACAAGTCTAGGATTCCAAAGGAAGCCACTGATACCAAATACAGTTATTCAAATATTTTTGTTTTTAAAGATCAAGCTCATAGAAGTCCAGATTAAGAAGCCCCTTTTGAGCAAATGATCTCCAAGTTTCCTTCCAGGTTTCATAGTCTATGATCCTATGATGAAGAGCACCCCCCTCTGATTTGATGTGTTTCCATCTATGTATTTATGAGTAAGTGTAGAGGGTCTGATAGGCATGTTTCAGGGGGAGGTGGTGGCACGTATATCTTTGTTATGTGTATGTAAAGGAATGGACCCATGTGCCTGCTGTTATATATTTTAGCTAGCATTTGGAAAACAATGTCCTCTTGCTATTTATGACCTTTGGGATCTTTGCCATGGTTGTTGTTCAGTTGTATTTGACATTTTATGAGTTCATTTGGAGTTTTCTCAGCAAAGATACTGGATTGTCTTGCTATTGCCTTCTTCAACTTCTTCCTGGGAGACAGAAACGACGTCTTTAGCAAGTCATGTAGGACAGGATGTTGGGCAGTGGCATTCTAGGGTTGTTATTGTTTAAAGCGTACATTTCTGCTGCAAGAACCTAGCTAAGGCATGTACCCTTTGGTGCCATGAAGATATCGGTAGAACTCTATGTTGTCATGCCACAGTGGCTATTTTGGGAAAGACTGCAGTTATTGCTGAAGAATATGGATGACTCCTTTTTATTTTCTTCCTTCTCTTTGGAAGGGTCTTGAAATCAAACAAAATAAAGTTGGGGTGGGGACATGTGGGGGTGGGGGGGCAGGGAGAGAGAGAGAGAGAGAGAGAGAGAGAGAGAGAGAGAGAGAGAGAGAGAGAGAACAAAAAAACAGTGTTGTAAAAATAAGAAGAATTAAAGAATCCAAAGCAGATGTTATGCTGGAAGCTAGTACGTGCTATAGTACCACCTGTGCCCACTTAATTTCATCCAAAATAATTTCCTCTGCAGTTACCATGAAGAAAGACAGAGATTCAGTGACTTCAGAGTCTTTTGGAGGAAGAAAGTGAGTCATGCCGGGGGCTCCAATATGGAGCTTATTTTGGAAAAGAGTGAATAATTTACTGCCAATTGAGTGGTCCCTTTCTCTTTTGCTTCCTTGGTCAGAGATGCCTTTTCTAGTTTACTTTTTTTTTTGAGAGGTGGGGTTGGGGGTGGACAGCTGATTAGCTGGGACACTGTGGTTCATGTCTGTCACTGCCCACCTACTATTTGTTGGCCCATTGTGGAAAATCCCACATGTTGGTGTTTGCCATTGCGAGTGACCTTAGAGTCAGAAGGACCTGGATTTGAATCTCTCCTTTGGTATTTAAGGCTGTAGACTCTGGACAAGTCACTTAACTTCTCTGAGACTCAGTTTCCTCATCAGTGAAAGGGGGTTAAGAGCAGCATGCATGCACCTCACAAGATTATTGGAGGCCTAAATTAGGTGATGAATGTACAATGCTATATCAACTCTGAGCTATTATTATTAACTGTGATAAATGCAACAAGAGTCGAAATACAAGGGAAGGTAAGATCAAGGGTTGTTCTTTTCTCCCTCCATTGTTCTTTCAAGTGCTTCTTCTCTTGGGTGGTGTTTTATTGCTTGGCACCACAATGATTCTTTGTACTTAGGAGGAAGTTTTTGCTTAATGCATGGCTAACCCCTCCCTTTTATATTCTTAGTTGTAGTGATTTATTGAAATTATGAGGCACTACCACCCGCATTGTACAAGTAAAGTGGGTGACCGGTTTCCTGTTTGCTGTCTGTATGACCTTGAGTAAGTCATTCATTCTCTATGGGCCTCGGTTTCTTCATCTGTCAAATGACAGCTTTAGACTTGGTGGCCTCTAATGTCCCTTCTGGCTCTAAATCCATGACCTCATGATGTTAAATGGAGATCTCTGGGCATGACTGAAAGTTAAAGGTCTTCTTTCTTTGAGTCCACTTCAAGATGGAGTAAATTACTGAATGAATAATTTGAAATTCATCTTCAAAAACAAATTGCCTGTAAAAGGATACATTTCCTCCTTGCTTGCCATCGTTTTTCTTCTTGAAAAGTTGCTGGTTCCCATTAATGGGTGTAAATCATAAAACCTAACTGCTCCTGAATAGAGACAATTTTTGGAGTTGATGTGGGTGACCCAGTAATTCACACAGTTTGTGACAGTGGCAATTGAATATGAAATGTCAGCTGGGTGAAAACATCCCATCTGAAGGTTGGAATGGAGAGTAAGTGCTGTCCATGGTTGAAGTGATTTGTGGTTGTCTTTGATTGGTCTTTTGGCTTGGCTGTATTCATCCCTCTTCTGAGAGGAGGGATCATCTTTTATATCTCCTTTGTTGAAGCTGCCCTTCTTGAGTCCTTGAAAGAGACAATAAGGTTGTACTTTCAGTCTTAATGAATTCTCCGCATATTGTATTTTCTAGATTTGCCTGGATGGTGTTTACCTCCTCTGAAGATGGCAAGAAGACTGGAAGATGAAGAAACTGTTTTAATATGTCCTTCTCCAACACAGTTGAAAAACTGGCATGCATGTTGAATCACCTTATGGAAAATCAAGACTTGCTAAGGTTTCTTGTGGATGAATCCCCACAGCACTATCATTTTTTTCTTTGAGTCCTTTTGTTAATATTAAGGTATAACTTGATCAATGGGAAAGGAAACAAAGATGCTGATAGTTGTAGTGACATAAAATAAAAAGTTATATGTAATTTGAATTTGACCCCCATGCCCCCTGCTTCTATTGCATCCTCCCTTGTTTGGGGAGCCAACCTAATTCTCTTAGCTTTTTGCCTTCTGCATTATTTTTCTCAACCTTTCAGGTATTCTCTATTGAAATTTTTAAAAATAATAATAATGATTTTGAGCAAATAATTTTTTGTTTTCTTCATTTTACTTCCCTTCTACCTCTAAGATAGTTGAAGTGTTCATTGATAAACTTAGATTTTGAAATAATTTATTTTTATTTCTTTACATATCTTAAATTTTAATTCCCCTTCTAATTCACAAATATTTGGGGATTTTCCCCCTTAGACAGCTAGTCAAATTCTTTTTGCAGATCTATGGTTATTCTATAAAAATCAAAACATCCTAATCATTTTAAAAAATAAAGTTCTCTTAAGTAAATTTCCTCGTCTCATTCCAAATTCATATTTTCCTCCTGACATCAAAAAATATTAAGGTCATCTCACACTCACTTCTGAGAATTCATGAGCCAGCACAGTGAGAGCCATAACTTGGGTGGAGCAATTGGAGTTTCTGCCCACAGTGTCCAAATTTAGAGGGCACTCGCAGCTCCTTAAGGCACATTGAAGCTACTGAGCTTAGCACCTAGTTATTGAGAATAATTAGTTAAAATAGGAAGATACCAGATGGCACACCAGATGAGGTCTTTCTCCACCCCCATCCCCGACCCTGCCTCACTGAGTCCCAAGGTCTTTGTCTCTACCACCAACTAAACTTGTTTTTAAATGTTGTGAAAGTTGCCCTAGGCGAGAAAAAGGTGCTATTTATGGCTCTGATCACAATTAGATCTTCTCTTAGCAAAGTGAGGTAACTAGACCGCTCAAACCAGAAATAAGACTTGTCTCCTTAATTTTGAAACCTCAAGGCATCTGTGATTTCCTTAGTGTGCTTACTCCCATCTTTGATAGAGATTGCAAACCCTTCCAGGTTCTTCATCAAGAACAATTATTATCCATGTCTTTTCATAGGAATTCCTTGGAAGATGTCTTCAATCATCTAAATCACTGGCAGAAATTTATGGTATCTATCACAGTGACTATTTCTTTCCCCCAGGGTTACTCATCACTTTGATTCTTTCGAGGTCATGGTGTCCCATGATTTATAATGCTATAGATTTCACCAAGAAAATATTACATGAAAAACAAACTTCCTTCTGGAATTCCCCAGATAAATGCCTGGATCTTTTACTTCACATGTTTGTATTGGAGAGACAATACCAACTGGAATGAGGCTTTATAATTCACTCCAAGCCTATGCTGCCCCCTTGGATCAGTTGGGCTCAGGGGTAGCCTACATCTAACATGCAATGATATGGTTTCATAGATAAAAGTCTACACATTCTCATCTTTAATATTAATTGAAGAAGCCAGCATGCCAATTGAAACCATGGTGGTTTGGAATTAAAGCAGACCATCCTAACAGTTGACATTTCTTGAGTGATTTTCCTTCCATAATGGAAAAAAAAAACCCCAGTCTGAGATTTGTCTCATGTATATCAAAGTCTTGTAATTCCTTGACCTACCTCCCCACTCATACAGATTACACCCTGAGTATAATTTGTGATCTTAGAGCAATATCGCTCCTTGTTGAGGTTAATTGATTTACCCATGCTCCTAAGCTAGTAAGTATAATAGGCATGTGTATGTATGTCTTCTTGGCTATATTTTGACTACCATACCACATTGCTTTATTTCTATTACATATATTCACCAATGAAGACATTTCTCCAAGACTGTGAACGTAGTATGGCAGGAATGGTGGAGCTAAGTTGTTAGTCACCTTTTCATCTACAGAGTACTGATAAGAACACCCATCAAATGGTTACCATGTGAAAATCACAAAGTTTCATACTAGAGATACAGAGTAAAAAAGACCTAATACCCTCCCTCCTGCCCTCAAAGAACTTACCATTCAGTAGGAGGATGAGTAGGGTACACAAAGCAGCTTTATCTTCTTTTCAAATTACCCACCTGATTTTCAAATTTCCTTTAGGGAGTGCCCTGTCTTTCAAAATAGAGGCATTCTATAACAGTTCAGAGCAGATTAATCAAAAGATAACATCCAAGAAAGTGCGAGTGATTGGCGTGACTGCAGCATCAACTTTACCTTATGCTTGAAAAACCATGTTCTGTTCCATTTGCAGTATTCCACATTGTACAAGAGGCAATGTTGGGCAGGGAGGCGATTTTCTATTATTTGACTGGGGTGGGTGGAATAATTTTAATTGCTAAGAAATTGCATTTTCATTGTAAAGCAATTCAAGTTATAGCAGATTCATAATGCAGCTATTGTAAAAATGACATTTCAGTGACATTTCTGTGAGAAGAACATGGTGATTTTGCAAATGACATGGTGAGGGCATAGCAGTTATGTGAAGAATACGTTTTCATAAGATGTGTGTGCTGTGAGCATTGATGATGATGATGATGATGATGATGATGATGATGATGGTGATATGAAGTTCATTGATAGAAATCTTTTCATGTTGGGATCTCAAAGCATTTTATAGAGACTCATCAACTCCCTCCTATTCTCAGATTAATGAGTCTGGGCAACCCCCATCTAAATCTTAAAGGAAGAAATCCATAAAATGTATTTACTCAACTCTTCAGCAAGTGAATGGATGTATGGTATGGAATAAAAACTTATTTGTTGCTTTTCAAATCTGTAAGAATCCTTGACATCTTAGAACAGATACCATGTAATCTAAGCTATAAAACTACAACATTCTCAATTCATCATAGTGTTGCTATACTGAATTTTGAGAGAAACCAGGAGATCAACAATCATCATTCTCACTCGTGAGGATGTATTCCTGCTTTGTCTCTGGATGAACTAAATTGTTCATTTCAAATATGTTTTTAGAGCACACTGATAAGTTAAAGAAGGTAAGTTGTTTTAGCTAGCCTGAGGACATATTATTCCCATAGCACATATGTCATCACCATTTTATTTTTGCAATGCCATTACTGTACCATTAATATGGAAGATTTTTCCCTTCATTGCTTTTACCAGATATGTTTCAGAAGAAAAAAAATTAGTTCCTTAGCAACTATGATGGTATTTTTTGATTGGAGAGAAAGCTTAGAGTAATGACAGTCACTGAAGTTGACCCATGTGGTCAACATTCTTCCACGGAGTACAGTGATATAATTTATTAAACAGTGTGCAAGTTTGCTTAACAAATTTGCATTTATTTACATAACCTTTGACCAGCCAGCCTTTGCCACACATTTTCTTGATTTCATTTGACTGTTTATGGATGAAATGACCCACAAAAACCCAAGGATTCTGGGTCAGCTCTTAATTAAATATTATTCCTGGTTTGTTCTGTTGGAGTCACTGTATTCAGGTCTGAATGGGGTCCATGCTTCCATGTAACAAAACAAGTCATCACCCTGTCTTCAGGGCAATAGAACAAAGAAGCAGGCACATCATTCCAGATTTCCCATTTTGACTCATTTAGAAGTTGTTTCCTGTCACTCAGGTTTTTTTTACTTTCCAAAGTTTCACTTTAACTTCAACTGAAATGTATAATGTATAAATAATTTTCTCTAGCCAAAAAAGTGCCTTTATCCTTTTTGAAAAGTGAGTTGGTCTACACAATCCATCAACCAATAAGAAGTTAGAAACTAAAGATACGAATACAAAAGTGAGACATCAAGACAGAAAAGATATGGTAATAAGTTAGGACAGAAGGGCCTCTGAAAACTGCCCTTTCCTCATTGAGATTTTTGAACATTTTTTTGTTTACTAGACTCCCATTGGGAAGAATATAAGTTCCCTCAAGTCAGGGATTTTGCATCCCCATTCTAGCAGAGGGATTTGTGCAAAGATACTTAATAGATATTTGCTAAATTGAAAGAACCCAAATAGAATTGAACTGAAGAGAGTATTATCAAATCCAAAGGAAATGTATTTTCCTAATTTTTTTAATTTCAATTTTGACTGTTATTTTTTTAAAGCAAGAAAATACAATGTTCATTGGGAGAGCCTAGGTCTTCTATTGGTTCCAGTGTTTATGTCGCAGTATCAGATGTGTAGTAAGCATTTAAATGTTTGCTGACCAACTGACCAACTATTGGTGCTATGGAAAGTTTCCTCTTTAGGATTTCAGTAAAGATAGGCAGTCTAAACTTAAGAAAGGATGCAATTGGCACCCACTGAGGACTGGTTCCCATGAGTAGCTAGGAGCTGTGAAATGACTTTAGTTAATATAGAGAATGAAATGACAAATCACTCTAGTCTATTTTCCAAACTATCCCAAATGGGATAATGGGATAATGAAGTGTTGGAGGGGTCTGAACCACAACAAATATACTAATAATCTTAATTATCTTTATATATATTCATAATCCTAGATATTATTATTAGTGAAATGGTGGCAATTAAACTTTTATTATTCATTTCACTTGGTTCTGAGTACAGTGCCTCGAAAAACTTAAAAACAACGTCAAAACAGTGAATTATGATGATAAATAATGACATTCAGAAAGATATTAGTTGCTTTTTTTGCCTTCATTGCTTTCCTGAGCTTCAAAAAGGCTTATTAATTTGCAGCCAAGAAAGCAAACACTGAATGTTGGAGTCAGAACACCTGGCTCTGTAGTCCTCTGTCCATCATAGGATCTTGGAGTTAGATCTGGAAAAAAGAATCTTAGAGCCATTTATCTTTCTGAAAGAGAAGGCACAGAGCAGTTTAGATAACTTGTTTTAGATCACATAGCAGCTGAGTGGAAGAAGTCATAGGATGCAGGACTTTCTAGTAGTTTCCACAGTGGTATATGTCCCCAAAAGGTCATTATGTTGCATCCAGGGCTATCTCCAGTCATCCTGATTCATATATGGCTATGACCCAAATAATTCTGGAGGAGAAAGTGAGACTTGTGCCTTTGCAAATCACTCCTCTCTCTTAAACCCAGTTTACTAGCAGTCCCACCCTCTCCCTGATGCCATTCATGGTCTTCTTTGAGAATAAAGAACATCATCATCCTCACCATTGTCATCATCATGACACCACTGTTTGGTGGCATTGAGTCAATTCTTTGAAAATCATACATTTATTCCACATTAAAGGCATGATAAATGTCATATACTTGTAATATGAATATAAAAAATTAAAAAAAAAAACTCCTTCCCTCAAGGAGATTATAGTCCTTTAAGAGATATGACACCCACTCCAACAGCCATACTGGTTCTAGGTACTCATTTAGCTAAAAGCAGTCTGACATCTTGTCATCTTTGATC
Source organism: Macrotis lagotis (assembly GCF_037893015.1). Taxonomy (NCBI): domain Eukaryota; kingdom Metazoa; phylum Chordata; class Mammalia; order Peramelemorphia; family Peramelidae; genus Macrotis; species Macrotis lagotis. Next base: position 35,345,417 of record NC_133664.1, on the reverse strand, counting down.
TGTGGTTATGGGATAAAGATGGACAAAGCACTACTAGCAGGCTAAACGAAGTCATTGACTTCCACAAATAATTTCTATCTAAAATAGGAATAAAACAAATCTAAGGACAGCGCAAAGACTGCTTTTTTGCATTTGTCTTAATTAGCTATTTGTTCCCCCTATTGATTTTCACTTAACCACTCAATAAATAATGAAAAGGTGGGGAAAAGGTTTAAGGGTAAAACTACATCTTCAGTAACTGGACCCTGTGAAGGCTTGGGGAGCAAATTCTAGAGGCAACTCAGAAAATTGAGACTGGGATTTATGACTGTTTGGTGCCTCGGACCTAGGGTCACTGATTGAGAACTAGAAGGGTCTTCAGAGGTCATCTATTACAACCTCCTTATTTTGCTGATGGGAAAACAGATTCAGAGAAGTTAAAAGATTTCACTAAAGTCACATAAGTAATAAGTAGCCCAGGATTTGAATCCAGTTTCTCTGACTCAATCTAGAATTCTATCTACATTGCACTGAGTGGTGGGAGGCCAAAGAACCCACTTTTTCCCCTTTGTATCCCCTCATACCTAGAATATTAACTAACTATGGCAAATTCTTCAGCTTACTGTTTTTTAAAAAATTGAACTTAATCACATGACTGTAGGTTCAAGGAAACTGAGTTTTCTGACCATAATCCCCTCTTTGATGAAAGCAATGCAATATTTTTTTGTTTTTTATTTTTTGGGTTTTTTGCAAGGCAATGGGGTTAAATGACTTGCCCAAGGTAGGTAATTATTAAATGTCTGAGGCCAGATTTGAGCTCAGGTCCTCCTGACTCCAAGCGTGCTCTCTTCACTGTGCCATCTAGCTGTCCCTACCAATACAACATTTTAATAAAATGCATAAGAGGAGAGTTGGGCTTCCATTATCATCTATGCCCTAATACATACATTAATCTCTTCCCAAAATGCTAGTTTGTAATGATCTAGTTACCTTCTTCTGAGAACACTAGCAGTGATGAAGGATTCCTGTCCCAGAGGCAGTGGTGGGCCATGAATGGGACCCAAGACCCTGTCTTCTCTTTTTGTCCCCATTTCTTTAGCATCTCTCCTCATTCTCACCCCAACAATCTAAGCATCCGAGTTTAATAACTTCTTTTGGGAAATTCTTGAAGTACATCTTCAGTATCTCTGGGACATCTCTATATTAGGTAATTGAATTTTTGCCAAGAGATTAACCAATGCACATGGGTTGAGGTGACAGCAAAATATTATTCCACTCATGAAGCATTTCATCTAAGTGGTACGATTGACTGAAATAAGAATCCAGAATATTCTGTGCTTTCCAGAGTGTCTGGCACCTAGGAAAAGCTTAACAAATGTTTGTTGACTTGATTTGGCTTGACTTCAGACCAGAAGTCCCTTTTGCTAGGATTCCTTCCCCCCCCCCCCCCCCCCCCCCCCCCCCCCCCCCCCCCCCCCCGCCAAAAAAAACACTCAGCTATCTGGTGTTTCTATAACAGTGCTTTCAGTGAAATGGGGAGATCCACCCTGACCCTAGGCAACCACTCTTGAACAATGGTGGCTCCTTTACTTTCCCCCCCTAGAATCATGAAGTGCCTTCAAGATGGATGCTATAATGTCTTCTGCTTCTCACTCTTCGGAGTCGTCTTTTCTTTTGTCATCTGACCTCCTTGACTCTTCCTGAACCAGTCAGCATCAACTTGCCAGAACCATCACTTTGAGATGAATCCAAGAATCTATTTCTGAACCATTTCATCTATGGTCTATCTCCCCCAAAATGCATTCTTTCACATTAGGGGCCTCAAATATTCCCCCCTCATGTCATAGCTTTCTGGATAGTTAATTGGAAAAAACTACTGGCAAATGACTGGAGGTGAATGTGCAAAAGAAAGGTTGGTTATTGTTCTCAGGTATGCGGTTTTAAGTCAGATTTCTTCATCAATGAAGAGCTCCTGGATCCTTCCAGTTGCCAGTTTTTTCCTTTCTCCGACGGTCTCAGGTCTCATACTTATTCATTTGTGTACCATAACTAGGGCAGGGTCACCAGGGCTTTGTTCTAGGAGAGCTGAAAATTCTCTCTTTCAGTAGCCTGGAAATAACTGAGTTTAGCATATAGTTAGCAAGAAAAATTAGTTAAAATAGGAAGCAACCAGACGGAGTGCCTTTTCACCAAACCCAAGTCTCAGAACTACCCTAGGGCATCCCAAAGTCTCTCTTTCCTCACCACCCCCTCTCCCCCCTAGTCATCTCCTCCTCCTCCGACTAAATTTCTTTCTACAGGTTGCTTTAATCCTATGTTTCTTTTTTCCTCTTTTCTTTTTTTTTAGGTTTTTGCAAGGCAAATGGGGTTAAGTGACTTGCCCAAGGCCACACAGCTAGGTCATTATTAAGTGTCTGAGACCGGATTTGAACTCAGGTCCTCCTGACTCCAGGGCCGGTGCTTTATCCACCTAGCTGCCCCTAATCCTATGTTTCTTACTCCACTCATTGTATACTCTTTATCCTGGTGAACAAAATGACCAGTTCTAGCCTTCTGAATACCTGCTACATGTCTCTCCTCCACCCTGGAGTGAATGTCCTTCATTTCTTTGTCCTCCAACTAAATTTTTTTTTCTACAAGTTCCTTTAATCCTATGCTTCTTCTAGTCATTGTACACTCTTTATCCTGGTGCAAAAGTGACCAATTTGACTTTCTGTATACCGCTACATGTCGCGCCTGCCCTCCTCTCCTTCCCCACTCCAAAATAAACTATCCTTCATTTCCTCCTCTCCAACTAAATTTCTTTCTACAGATTCCTTTCATCTTTAATTCTTACTCTGCTAATTTATCCTGGTGAAAAAAATTGCCAATTTGACTTTCTGTATACCTGCTACATGTTCCCCCTGCCCTCCTCACCCCGCCCCCCTCGCCACCACTGTTAGCCTCCTTGAGGCGAAGGACAGCTCCTGATTTCATTTTTGTCCTTGGATCCCCAGTGCCAAATACACTGCTTTGTACACAATAGGGGCTGCATTGAACCGAAATGAACTCATATTGTTAGGTTAATGTTGGGGAGTTAATGTAATTTTACACTGTGTCTTCTCTGAGACCCCCCAGGAAGATCCTAGGTTAGTCTTACACTCTAACAGTGAAGCTTTTTGTTGCTATTATTATTGTCATGGAGGAGAGGATGATTTTTGTTTCCTTTTGGACTTTCTACATAGACACAAGCAAACAAATAAACACACACCCATATACATATACACACGCTCACACTTGGTTGTTTTTTCTCTTTCAGACCAGAGATTTAGGGTTTGTGGTTCAAAGGGGAACATTCCACCTTTCAAAACGGCCAAAGCCAGTGTGTTTTAATAACCCATCAGGACCCTGGTCCATCATAACATTTCATCTGCATTTTCTCTCACTTCCTAATTGCTCCTTTCATTCCAATTGTGTGAAGAGGGTGGGTGAGATGAGAATTTCAGATAAGTGCCAGTAAAACTAGTTTGCTTTACAGCTGGCAAGCCCTGGGCTCAGGGTACCAGTGCCTTATGGCAGTGTTCAATCAAATGATTCCAGAAACTAAAAATAATCACCCTAATACTAATACCTATTATTCTTCATTGTTGCCGGTCGCTATGGTGCTGCCTTTGACGGTGAAGAATTCACCGCCATTATTACCCTCAGTGTCTCTCTCTCTCTGAAATGTGATCTAATTGCAACATCCACACCTGTTCCACAGTTCAATACATCCTGCTTGGGCTAGAGGCAGACTCTCAGACACACCAACACATCCACACTCACACACATGGACACACATGGACACAATCACCCAACGCTTCAGTTTGGAATGGGCGGTTGGTGGCGGTTTGGGGCTTGGAAGGAGATGAGCGTGAGTTTATCAGAAAATAATATTGAGAAGGGGGGGGCTGGAGAGCCTGGGTTCTGTGGTCATTGGAAGATTGCTGATGGGTGCATAAATAAGGCATGCTGGAACATCTGTTCTTTGTTGTGCATTCAGCTTTTTAATGTCTTCCAAGAGCAGCTCTGACGCATCACTGACTACCACTCCCCATTTAAGCAACATTTTACCAGAAAATAATAAACCTTCCTGGTAGGGTGCAGGGAGCCAAGGCATTCGGGCAATGCCATTAATTTGGAAATATCTCTTTTTCTGGGATTTTAAAATCTCTCTCCCTTTGAACATTATACAAATTTGGGATCCAGCCTGGCATTCCTACCAGTCTAAGCATTAAATCTGCCTGGATAGTCTATTCTGCCTTTTCTTTAGGCAAAACGAGAGGGAGGCAGTTAAGTCAAAGTTTACCCATGTTCTGTTTTGCTTTTTTTTCTTCCCCATCTTAATTCTATTAATGTGAAATCATTTCTCCTTGGGATGTGTGTGTGTGTGTGTGTGTGTGTGTGTGTGTGTGTGTGTGTGTGATATGTTCCGGTATTTATTTGTACTGATAAAATTCAGAGGCAGCTGAGACCCCTGACAGTTTAACAATATTGGCTGGTTATTTTGATACAGTGCAGTAGGCAGCAAAAGATTAAAAAACGGAGCAGCCGAAACTGAGGGAAACCAGCTTGAATTCTAAAATAAAATTTTAGCAGCCTGGGTTTCTCTTGCCATAGGCTATGAGGCTACTCGGAATTTCAGATGCATCTCTAGAGCTGTCAATGGTGTGGAAAGAGGAGACTGGCATGACAAAGATTTGTGGCAGGACCAGGCCAGGCAACTGCGAGAGAAGGGAGAGCGCCATGGAGCCTCGGCCAGAGGCGTGCTGGGACTGGAGGGCCTCTGCAGAAAGAGCCCACCAGACCACACCGGGACAGGACCAGGATTTCTTTGGAGCACTTTTTTTTTTAGTGTTTCTTTTTAGGTCACAGCTCCAAGTCACTGGAATACCAATGACCTGCTGGGGAGATCCAGCCAGAGCACAATTGACCATGCTCTTAGCATAGGGAAGGAGGAGTAGCTGCTACTGGGACTCCTATTTGGATTTCTCTGTCTCTGTCTCTCTGTCTCTCTCTCTCTTGCTCTTTCTCGCTTTATCTTATTTCCCTCTCTTTCTCTCTCCATTTCTCTCTCTCTCTCTCTCTCTCTGTCTCTCTCTCATTTTCTCTTTATTCTTCTCTTTCTCCCTCTCTATTTCTCTTTCTCTGTCTTTCTTTCTCTCTATCTTATTTCTCTCTCTCTCTCTCTCTCTCTCTCTCTCTCTCCTCCTCTTCTCTTTTTCTCCCCATTTTCTCTCTCTCTATTCCTCTTTTCTCTCTCTCTCTCTTTCTTTCTCTCTCCATTTCTCTCTATATATCCCCCCTCCATTTTTCTCTCTCTTGCCCTCTCTTTCTATTTCTCTTTCTTTCTCTCTTTTCTCTCTCTTTTCTCTTTTCTCTATTTCTGTCTCTGTCTCTGTCTCTCTGTCTCTGTCTGTCTCTCTGTCTCTCTCTGTCTCTGTCTCTGTCTCTCTCTCTCTCTCTCTCTCTGTCTCTCTCTCTCATTAACCCTTTTCAAGGGAACAACATGTAGTCAAAGTCAACGGGCAAAGTACCAGCAGCACTTGCAAACCAAGCAAGACTAATTGTGCACCTAGAGCTTGGGTAATGGGATTGCTGTGCAGAATTGGAATACTAGTTGTTAAGGCAGGTTAGAGGGAATCCTGCTTTGCCATCTTTCTTCTGTTAAGTTTTACCCCCATTGTTCTCTTTTTAGATTGAGATTAGAGGAGTTTGTGACTTATGGGGTAAGGCTAATGGAATCTAAAGGGATAGAATCATGGCTGGTTGAACTTAATGATGCTCCATTTGAATTCATTCTTGCTTTGTAAGGAATCATTCAGAACATCAAGCTTCCTCCAGTGACCATTGGCAAGGCAGTATTGGATGCTGGAAGTCATCAGGATGGAAAGTGATATTGTACAGTGGACAATGAGCCCAAGTCTAGGTTACAAGCATTAACCTGGGACCTGGGCAGGTTTTGCTTGTAGATAAGTATGCTGGGTCTTTCATTAGCTGTAACTTTGTTACTGGAGAGCCCTGCCCGGTTACCGAAGCTGTGCCTAGGTATTCTGGCATCCAGATCAGAAACCCCCAAATATTTCTGGGACAAGAAGCACACAAAGTTTCCTGCAAACCAACAATTAAGGATAAATTCAGCTGTAGGGAAAGACCTGAAACCCTGAGACAGAACACCCCTTACATGAAGACTCCAGGGCACCAAAGGGCTGCATAGAGGGTAGGGAAAAATGTGGTTTCTGGTAGCTCCCTATTTTAACTTCCTATTCTTGCTATCAAAGCTCAAGACTCAGTTGACTCTACTCGCTGAACAAGTACCAGTGCTGTTAGCCGGTGCTCTGGAGCAAAGCCCAAGCTTCCTGCCTTAGTTAGAGTTCTTCCCATGATCTGTTATTCTGAAACCAAAGAGAAACTTCCTAACTTATAGGAGAATGTTACCAATTAAAGTCACAAAAAGAGTGACCTTATCTGAAAAAGAAGTAAATGAATAAATAGAAAAATCATATTAAAACTATGTTTCTCAGACCTTTTTGACTATAACTCAGGATTTTTATTCCTACATATAGCACAATCATGGATTTTCCCCAAGACTGTCTGAAGGATGCCAAAGAGAACCAGATGAAAAGTGAGAAATCCAGGCAAGCGGGTTATTTGGCAGCAAGGATATATAATGCATGGACAGAATGATCATTGGATAAATTTCAATTGTTTTTCCTCTTTTTTGTTGGATTAACCAATTCAATCTCTCTGTGTAGACAAAGCCAGCATGTGGGATTACTGTATCTGCCTGGTCCTGATGGAAAGATCAAGAAATCAATGTCAACTTGACTGCCTGGCATGTCCTGTTGTCTGTCTGTTGTGCTTCATCGTGACTGTTGGAGAGATTGACAGATTTAGACAACTTTTGGTGAGCTTCCCTAAAGGAAGAGAACAAAGCTACAGCTGATATCCACTTTGTATTATAGTTGCCACCTTGGGAGAAAAAAAGGCCAATATAGTTTCTGAAGCCAATGTCTTCAATTTGTTTTTTTATAGATTTCAACAAAATTTCAACTACCTGAGTGGACAGTTTTGGTATAACTGATTATATTAAATAAGGTATACAGTTCATTGAACTATTATTCCAAAATGTATGATTTTTATATGATTTTTAAAAATAGCATGATCATAACTTTTAATGGGTTCCATGGCTAATGAGTTCATTATCACATGGTGAAGGTGAAGAACCTCTCTGTGTTTAGGAGGGTGGATCTATGAAAAACCATTTGTTGATGAGATCATATTCAAAGCCTTTCCAACATGTGAAAATTCTCCCTCTGTTCACAAAACCTTCAGGAGTTGAGGCTCATCTCCATACTATGATGAGCTATCAGAGTAGGACTTTGTGGAGAGGGATTAGGAAAGGGCAAGGTAATAGCCCAGGAAATAAAAAATGGATGCAATTAGCCTAAATAACTTTTTAAAGTTCTACTGAAAAATAAGTTTTTAAAAATTCAGAGCTTCAAAATGTGTATTCCATTTCTAGACAATGTAAAAAAAATTTTTAAGGCAATAGGGTTAAGTGACTTGCCCAGGGTCACACAGCTAGGTAATTATTAAGTGTCTGAGGCTGGATTTGAACTCAGGTCCTCCTGACTCCAGGGCTGTTGCTCTATCCACTGTGCCACCTAGCTGACCCAATTTCTAGACAATTTATTGACCATCTTGGAGTGCCCTTCAACCCCTTTCCCTCCCTGAGTTTCAAATTCTTCACATCAATAAAGGGGAATGCATCAAATGGTTACTAATATGCCTTCCAATACCATATCCTTTGATCTCTCTCTCTCTCTCTCTCTCTCTCTCTCTCTCTCTCTCTCTCTCTCTCTTTCATAATTTTAGGTATATTTATCAGCTCTTTTTACCCAAATACAATACATGAGACCAAAGAAGCATGTTGGGTCACAGATCTAGAAATTATTTCATCCTAGAGAGAGCTGGGGCTTGGTCAGTACCAAAGTCAGTGAGAGCACTAAAATTCTTTATGTTAGGCTCAGGCTTCCACTGTCAAATGGAATTAATATTACTTCGCTGAAATAAACTTCATGTGATCAGTGATCCCAAGTATTCAAATTGCAAAGGGAAGGACAGACTCCACGGTGCTCGAGGAAGAACAGGGAATAAGATGCAAATATCAAGATAATGAGCACTTTAAGTTTAAGACTACAATTTATTGGTTATCAGGACATAAAATTAGTGATGATGATAATAATAATAGTTAACAATACAGCATATGCACACACATATAAACATGAATGTAACACATATGCATGTGTGAGTAATTAAAATCACATTTAGTCCTCATGAGTCAGGAAGCATTTATTAGGCACCTGCTGTGGGGGTACTTTCAGTCAAGAGATTGAAAGCTACCTGAGGACAAAACTCTCCTTTGCCTGTCTTAGAATTCCCAGCACTTTTTTCCCTGGCACATGGTGCGTGATTAATTAATGTTTTTTTTTACTAACTTACCACCATTTTGTAAGGCAGATATGATTATCCCTATTTTATATATTGGAAACTAAGGTTGTCAGAGTCTTTTTTCTAGGACCCTTTATACAATCAAGAATGGAAAAAATGTAATTTTCTTCACATGACAAGTAGTTTTCTCAAACTTGAAAATCCTTTTTATTATGGGAGGAGATTTGGTAAACCAAAAAATTGCCAAATTATGAAACGTAGAAGGGAAGATGTCAGTGGACTAATGATAGCTCCAGAAACAATTGTTCCTTTGACATAAAAGAATTATTTTTTGCAAAATCTCCAACTTATGTGGAGAAATCATAATGTTTTCATTTTTTGATCAGCTTTTATTAATACCCAAGGAGAGGAGTTTGCCATAAAACGCTCTCTCAGATCTGTGGGGAAATATTGCTATGAAAATGTAACCCACTAAAATGATAACATCACAGAGGGTTGTTTCTTTTCATTGTCTTTTGTGCTACAACAAGATGAAAGTCCCTCAAATGGAGGAAAATATTTTATTGGATCAGAGTCTTCTGGTGTGAAAAGAAAATAATCATCAAGATTGTGTGCTTTCTACCTAGATATTTATAGTCATGTGTGATCTGAAATGTAAGTATATTGGGGTAACCATAACCCCTGACAAAGATTTATATAGTGTCATCCCAATTTGTAAGTAAGGCTCTCTAGGGCATTGACGGTGATGAATGTTGTCTCTCTATCTCAGTGGGAATGGTCTACAATAAACATTTCCAATGGAAAGTAAACAAAGAAGAATATTAGAAATATGAGGAACCTCCTTAGAAATCTTTTCAGACTGGAATGTTCTCGTTCCTCATCACTTGGAGGCCTAGCTGTATTCAAGGCTCTACTTAGTCACTATCTCTTACCTGAGTCTTTAGAGATCCACTCAGTTATAGGCACTGCCCTATGAAGAACATTATGTATGTATTTGGTATTTATATGTCTGTGTTCCTCTTCTGTAAGATGTAAACACCTTGAGGGTAGGAATATTTCCATTTTCATTGTTCTGCACAATGTCCTAAATATATAGCTTTTTTTTAGAAATAGAATTGAGGCACAGTTGTTCTTAATCTGGGATCCATGAACTTATTTTTTTTGCATTTTGATAACTATCTTAATATGATTGGGTTACTTTATAATAGTCTATAATTTATTTTTTGCATTGAAACATTTTATTCTGAAAAGGGGTCACTAGACTTTATAGAACTGCCAAAGGGGTACAGTTAAGACAAAGAAAGATTGAGAACCTATGATCTATTGCAATCCATCCGTTTTACAGATAAAGAAATTGAAATCTACTGAAGGTCAGTCACCCAGTCAGTGGATGGAAGAACTAGGGCTTAAACCACTGGCTCCTAATTTCTTGTCTAATGCACTATAGTATGACAACTATTAGGAATTCGATCTTTAGTCTAAAATGTCCTATTTATCAGTTCATTTAATTTCATAAGAACTTTTATTTACTCCATTATTCTGGAAGAGACAAATCCAAGGATGTTCAAACGAGGGGTGATAGGAGGAAACTTAGTTGTCATTGTGTGATTGAAACTTGGATTTCATTTTATACTCTGGACGTGAGTAATGATCATTCCCCTGACATTTATAACTGCCCAGTTTTATTTGCAATCTTGGGATTCATCCCAATCTCTTCTTCCCAAATTCTGAAGCAGAATTTGCAGGATGATCTGCAGGATTTGCCATAGCCTTGAGATGGTAGGTTTCTCTGTTATTTGTGTGATATCTCAAGAAAGCTCAGGGGCTGACCTTTTGGGTGTTCTGACTATTTTGATGTCCCAATAGGATTCTTTCCCAACAGTGAAGAGATGGAGGCAAATCCCCACTCTGGCTACTTCTTCTCTAAAAGCTTCTCTGGCCATTTGTGAAATAGCTTCCCAGAGCTGCCTCCATAGAAACAGAATTAAATGTTAACAATAAGAAGATTGTTTTGGTTTGCTGCATCAGGAGTGTCAAATTCAAATAGAAACAGAGAACACTAAACTGTACATAAGGATCCCTGTGGGTCACATATTAGTTTAGCAAACCACACATGTTTATATATTCTTTTTCTTAAAAAAAGTAATACATCAACACATTAAAATTAAGTTGCAGCTCCATTTTAAACTAGTTCTTGCTGCACTTTCTTGGTCATCAACATAGCTGATGCTGCCCTGGATCCACCCATGGAAGATATTTCTCCTTTCTTCTTTTAATCTCTTTTTTGAGCTGGTTCATGAGTAGAGTTCAAAGCAGACAATTGGTGCTAGAGTTTCTTCTGGTTTGTGTCTCTCTCATCTCTAATCAGTGGAAGGACTGGGTTCCTTATGACTGAAACCTTGGAGTGTTCCCAAATACTATATCTTTGATCTCCAAATAAATACATTTTATTGAGTTCAATGCACAGCTACTAAGTATTTATCACATCCCAGGAAGCGAGCTCTTTGTCTAATTCTTCTTGTGTCTAGTTTGATGACTATATAAAAAGGAAGAGGCCCCTGTAGTACATGGAGAGATGGTGAACAGGCCTCAGTGCCTTCCAATATCTGGTTGGGTTAATGCATCTAGTCAACACAACCAAACAAAATACAAAGATTTCCTGTGGAGCCCTTCTTCTGGGCCTGCAATGAATTGGCGGGACAATAGAATTTTGAGCCGATTCATAAAGTCAGCCTCATTGTGTGGCCTTTTGGAGAGATACTGTTTTCGACTTTTTTATTTTTGGACATTTTGAGGGAAGTTGCCCTACTCTGAGCTATTTCATATCTTTATTATCCATCAAGGCTACAAATTCAGCCTTGATTCCTTAAGATATTTCAATCTTTAATAATAATAATAATAATATTAGATAAAATTTATATAGGGTTTATTTTTTATAATTCTTATCTCAGTTGATCCTCACAATAATTCTGGGAAGTGGGCATTATTAATATTCCTTATTTTAAAGATGAGGAAACAGGTAAACAGGGGTTAAAACATTTGCAAAATTTGTAAGAGTTATACAATGTTATCCCAATTTGTAAGTAAGACTCTCCAGACCACTGATGGTAATGAATGTTGTCTCTATCTCAATGGGAATACTCTACATTAACCACTTTGGATGGAAAGTAAGCAAAGAAGCACATTAGAGATACAAGCAACATCCTTGGAAGTCTTTCCCCCAACACATAGCTAGTTAGATGAATCTAGGAAGGGTTTGAGGATGAATTTGAACTTAGATCTTTCTGACTCCAAGCTCAACACTCTGTCCATTGATTGCATCACCTAGTCTGAGTCATAAAAGTCTCTTTAGTCAAATGGCTTTGTAATTTCTGAGGATGCTCCCTCCATTGAGGCATCTATCCCTGGTGTGACTCTTCTCCATGTCTTTTCAGTTTATCATAAGGAGTCCACCTGGTATACAGGGAGCCTCCCTCACTTTCTCTTGATATCACAAGGATATTGGTGGTACATAAAGGCCCACTGATTAAAAAAAATTCATCTCTCACCAAGTAATCCCATGATCTCCTTTTTTAAATCGTATATGCATTTGATATTGTCCTTGCTTCTGTTCTTCCACAAAATATGCTGGACCCTTCACATTAGTCTCTTCAATGTCTCTTGGTGACCTTCAATGTGAACATGTCATTTCTTATGGACACACAAAAACACTAGTAAAAATGGATATTTAAAAAAGATGAACATAAATTTGTTTAACCTATTATTGAAATAAGGAGAGACTTTTGCAATGTTTCTCTAGGGAACTTCGAGATTGTGTCCTTCAAGATTCCCAGCAGGCCTTGGGGAAACAAGTCCAACCTTTATCCAATTTCACTCAATAGTACAACTTGTGCTTTAGAAACTATGACAGTAGAAAAGGTCATCATCTTTTTTTTTTAAACTTTAGCTTTCTCTGCTAGAATTTGTCCTGATGCTTTCACTTCCACTCTCCAGAGGCTGCTGATTAAAAGACTTTGTCTTCTGGGCTGCTTTTCAATAAAAGTCTCTTTCCTTCTGTACTTCCAAATTAAAGTAGACCTTTCAGTTAAAAACCATAGGATGGTAGTGCCCATATGTAGAATGCTTCCTTTCCTGTCTTTTATACCTTGTCTTTGGGTACTCTCTTGCACTTTACACCCAGAGATAATAAATGATATTCTAGATTCAATTTTGGTTAACAGCTACAAAGAAATAAATTTAGGTTTGAAAAAAATTATAAAAATCATAATAGCTAACCAAAAGTGGGATGGCTACCAGAGGAAACAATAGATTTCCTTATTGAAGGTCTGCTAGCAAAAATTAAATGCTGTTTTTGGAGGGGGGGGAATGTTGCAATGGAGATTCTTGTTTCAGTCTTGTTTGGATTAAAAGGTTCCACGAAATTCTGAAATTTTGCAATTTTGACTCTGGTTTTCCATGGCACTGGTTTATATAGGCAAATTGAGGCAACTACTAGGATCCTTTGTATAACCCCTGCCCCACAAAAATGCAGCAAAGTGCTCCAAACAATGGTTATTACGTTGACTAATGTTAATGCTGAGAATTGATATTTTCCTTGTCTTATTTTTGATCGTTGGTAGATTATTTTGATTCATGCTAAGATTGATTGCATAACCTCAATATTAAACATCTTGGAATTTTAGCCATAACATGAATATATGAGGCAGATGTACATTTTTCCAGAATTGGGGGGTTTCATATCACTGAAAGAAGCAGATGGGTACAGGTATATTATCATGAGGATGAGCCGTTAGGCAGACATGAAGTTTTTAGCAGCTTCTTCTTTCTTCCCTAAGGTACCCAAAACATGCAAATTATCAGTGGGACAATCGCCTGGTTGCCACCTAGAATATTCTGGGTTCAGATACAAAATAATTTCTCTTTTTTGTGGAATATATACTTTTCCTTTTTTCCCCCCTACCTAATCACCTAGGCAATGTAGCTTTTATCTGAAAACTTGGAAATTTACATAAAATCCTCACTCAGGACTCACTGTACAATGGGCTACGCATGCACATTCAGCAAGCAAGGACTCATAAAATGCATATCACATCATTATTTTATGTTTAAACATTTTTATTTCTCCAGAGAATTTAAAATATACAAACATGTGACTCCATGAGGAAATGATCCAAAAAAGATTATAAATACAGCTATAAATGTCAAAGTTCCGAAAACATTTCACTGGTTCTATCTTCCGAAGAAAGTGTTTACATAGAAAGCACACGCCGGCGTGTTTTATTATTGTTATTGTGCGTATTAAATGTTACAAATGCAATCTGTCTGACACACATAAACTGTGGTCTCCAAAATGCTTCAAGAATCACCTCTGGAACTAAGAGGGTTAGAGGGAGAACAATATTTAGTTAGCTGTCCTTAGAAAACTCGCCACCACCCGCCAGTAGGTTCCATGATGAAGGAGCTACTTGAAATTGTATTTCAACCACTCAAGTTCTTTTCTACTTTCTCATTCCCATGGAAAGGAGTGGATAAGAAGTGGTTTATCGTGATTCCTTTCCTCTTGCTTCGACCCGATGCAAAATTAATGACAAACTCTCCCTCTTTTTCTTAAAAAGACAAAGGTTGTCAGTTGACGACAGATAGAGGGATCTCTTACATCAATGGTTTTGTTAATCCATCAGGGAACAATCAATAGGAATGCTTGCAGTTATGGAGGTCCATTTCCATTCATTGATCAAACAGTGACTGATAGCACTGGGCTGGATTGTTCAACTACTCAGCCACAATCCATTGGAATCATTTTCACTTTATCTGAGTTTGAGGGAATGGTTGAGCTTCATTTTATTTTTCCTATTGTGCGTCCTCCTTTCTTTTATGTTAGATTTTGACTGCAAAAACACAGGTGCAATGCAACTTCTAATACAGACAATTCAGAGAGCTGCTGTTTAACAATACCCTGTGAGACTATTATGAATGGGGTTAGTTTTAAACTGCCCTGGTGAGGTGTTATCTTGCATACTGTATAATTTTATGAATTTAAATCCAAATAAGATCAAATTTTCCAATTCACTTGAACCATTTATTAGGCTTTACTTCTGTGTTGATTAACTTTGATAACAACAGCTCTTAACACAATGTACCAATATAAATATGCTGAGGGTTACATTAACTTTAGAGTTATCTTTTGTTAACCATTTTTGCTTGGAAGAAATATGGAAGAAAGGATTAGAAGCTAATATTCCCAAGTTTAATTCACAAGTAATAGGCTTCCAAGATTTAGAACCTTAGAAATAATGTTCAACTCCCTTATTTTATTCTTATTTTAACCTATGTTTTCTTTTTTTTATAAGGGATTTTTTTGTTCTTTTCCAATGAATCATCCATGCCATTTTTTAAACATTGCTATTTCTCCTCAAATCTCTCTCTCTTATACATTTAGAACCTCTCCTAGTAACAAAGAAACTCAGTGAGGCAAAACAAACTGGTCACATCGAACAATGCATGCCTCATTCTGTTACCTGTAGGCACCTCATTTTATAGAGGGGGAATATTAAAGTCTAAAGAAGAAAAACAAAATGTCTAATGAAGAAAAAATGAAAAGCTCATATAAAGTAAATGGTAAAAACAAGATTCAAACTCAGGTCTTCTGATACCAGATCCAATGCTCTTGACATGATCAGTCAACATGACTGTTTCTATAGGATGAATAACAACAAATTCATTGGGTCTTGCTTTGCCCATACATTAAATGGCAGAATTGACTTTGAAATTTAATGGAAGCCACAGGTGTAGAGGAATATAGTTAAATTTATAAGCAAAGTAGTACAAGTCTTCTGGTCATTCAACAGTTTTCTCTTTACTATTTCTGTAATATTACAATGTTAAAGCTATTAATAAAAATAAGGAGATGGAAGTGGGAACTTTTTGTTATTTTGAGAATTGGTATACTGTTTTTTTAATTGTTTTCTCCTTTTCCAATTTCTATGCCTGGGGATTACAGTTCACTTCTAGTACTGCCATCAGAATATGAATCACATCAAGGTTATCTGGTCATCTTTTAGCCATCTAAACATTGCTTCCTTAGCTTTGACCATGCATCAATCTTGAACTGACCAATGTCAGTTCCATGAGCCTCACATGCCCTTGGAGGACCCAGGTACTACATCTGGCCTCTAACCATTCCTTTCACGTTTTGTCACTCTATGCCATCACAATCTGCTCATTCTGGGGCATTTCCCAAATTATACATCAGGAAAGTAAAATGTGTTCCAGTTTTCACATCAGAATGAACCAGGTACTTTGTTGAGACTGCTTACCCCTAAATAATTCTGAAACCTACTTTTAGTCAGAGTATAAATAACATGTTTGAAAATAGACATCTATGAATAGTGCCTGAGTGAAGAATGGGGGAGTCAGTTTCTTTTCATTGAGGTAACTCTAAACTAGATGAGTTTGTTTTATCTCATGGGAGGAAATAGCCAAATTGGGTATAGGAAACTGTGACAAGATTCCAATAGTGATTTTTTTCAAAAAAATTCAACTCATATGTTTATTCTATTTTGCCTAGAAAATAGTTTTTTTTTCATTCTACATTATTTTTAATTCATCATGGAAACGTGTTTTCTTTGAAAATATGAATTTTCATATCTGATCCACAGTTCTGGGAAAGTCATGTTGAGACTGTCCCTACAGAATCTAATAGCAGTACCTCAGGGATTTGGGAAAGATGTGAATAATATTAATGATGATTGGCAAATATAGGATATCCCAAAAGTCTTTGTGCAGTTCTAATATCTTAGGATTTCATGAAAACTTTTGAGATGCTCTATGTATGAAAGACCATAGCATCACAGAGTTGGATCATAGAGTTGGAAAGCATTTTAGAGTGCAAACCTCTCATTTTACAGATGAGAAAACTGAGTCGCAGGAGGTTCAATGACTTACCAAGGGTTACAAAGCTAGAAATGTAGGAACTCCTTTGATCAACCAGATT
Source organism: Macrotis lagotis (assembly GCF_037893015.1). Lineage (NCBI taxonomy): Eukaryota > Metazoa > Chordata > Mammalia > Peramelemorphia > Peramelidae > Macrotis > Macrotis lagotis. The sequence continues at coordinate 35,328,973 of NC_133664.1, read as the reverse complement.
GAAATAGTCTGTCAGTACGTGATCATAGAGATTTACAGTTAGAGGGAACTTGGAAGTCATCTTGTCCAATCCCTTCATTTTATGGATGAGAAATTGGAGACTCATATTGGTTAAATGACTTGCTTATAGTCAGCTAGGTAGTGATTATCAGAGGTGGGAATTGAAACCAGGTGTTCCTGATTCCTTTATCTGCCACTCCGTCAAATAAATCCTACAGAGTATTACCTGAGGTCCATACATGTTAAGGACTTTGTTCGTGATCATATAGCTAGTCAGTATTCAATGTAGGATTTGAATCCAGATCTTGCTGATTTTAAGCCTTCATGCCATCTTCATGGTGATGGCACTATAGGGAACCAAATTGAGGAACCACACAAAATAAGAATAAATTATTTTAAAAGTCTTTTGAGAAGTAAAGTACAAGAGACTCTTTTCAGGCACAGATGAACAAATCTAGAAGTCAACATTGAGAACTTTTGTGTGAGATAACTAAGCCCATTGGGGTCTTATTCTTTAATCCTTCTGGTTGTTAACTTAAAATTACTGCCCAAAAGAAAGTTGCTTCTCCATGACTTTTGACCATTTGTTGACTGTCCCATTCCATTCTCACCCCCCCACTATCACTTTAAGTAATCTGAAAGAGGAATTTACAATAATTATTTTCCTCCTCTTATTCTTGTCTAAAAGTGACAAAAGCATAATGGATAACTTTATTTGTTGAATAAACAACCCACAAAAGCAACTTTATAAGGTGCATTCCCATGAAACAGATCCATAAACCTGGTAAATTCACCAAGACCCCGTCAGGGATGTTTGAACTAAATCTTAATTTGTCATTCATGAACACTTCACATGCCCCTCTAAATGAATTATGTTCTGCATCATTGACAGGAAATATAACAGACTACACATTGGAGATACAAAACAGGGCTTGTGGGATTGTTTTATTGAACAATTTCACAGGTGTTAACAATAGAGGGGGTCTGAAGAGTTTCAACAGAGAGAAGGTAACTCCAGATTGGAGTTGTTCAGACACCTGTTGGGAAGTTGTATTCTTGTGTCTACCCAGCCTACTTTGGAATAGGTTGATTCTGTTGCCTTTAGTTGTTTTCTTAAGTGACGAAAAAGAAACAAAAGAAAAACAGTCAGTTGTTAAAAGGATATTTTTGATTAACATTAAATTTGGGTCCCAAACTCCTGATACGATTCTGGGCTTACACTATACTTGTGAAGACAGGTCTATGTTCTTGATTTGCATCAGGAAGTTGAGGGGAAGCATTTTCTAGTATCATAGGGAATGATACCATAAAAAATTGTGGTTGTTCAGTCATTTTTCAGTTGTGTCCAATCTCTTCATGAGCCCATTTGGAGTTTTCGTGGTAAATATACTAGAGTGGTTCCTTTTTCAGCTCATTTTACAGATGAGGAAACTGAGGGAAACAGGATGAAGTGACTTGTCTAGGGTTACAAAGCTAGTAAAAAAGCCAGATTTGAACTCAGGAAAATGAATCTTCCTGTCTCTACCCCCAGTACTCTATCCACTGGGAAGGTCATGCTGATGACTGTTCCTACAGAATCTAAGAGCAGTACTTCAGGGATTTGGGAAAGATGAGAATAATCTAGCTGCCCCATCCCATAAAGACAGTAGATGATTTTGGCTAAGCTTTTTGTAATGAAAAGAGAAATATGATGGTATATAATTCTTTTTTGTCTTGCCTCTGGTGCTAACTGGCCATATATGACCTCAGGTAAGTCACTTAATTATTCTGTGACTCAGTTTTTTATTCCGTACAGCAAGATCCCATACCTGTCTTTGCCACTTTATGTTGACATTTGGAAAGTTAAAATGAAATACAAGATAGAAAGTCCTTTGGAGAAAAAAATCCATAAAAGTCTCTACTGATGGAATGACTATGATTTCTCCCACCCACCTCCACAGTTTCTCTGGTCATCTCCTAAGTGATACATGCTTTAAAGATTGGATGCTATTTCTATCTTTTCACACTTCATCTCTTGCTAGTTTTCAGTGGGCTTTAGAGGTCTGTGATAATCATGTAGATTCCATGTGGGCTATTGTTTATGCTCAAATGACATAGTAGAAACAATGGGTCCTTTAGCTTACAGGAAAATAAGGTTATGAAAAATTCATCTCCCAAAACCAGACTCAGTGTGTGTGGTTTTTTAAATGTCACATTTCAACCAGAAAAATGAAATCCATAGACATGAGTAGTTGGAGAAGAAACTGAGAATTCTAGCCCAAGTTGCCCTTGCCTATAGATTATGCTATACATCTTTCAAGATTTATCTGGGATATATAGGGCAATTGCCATTTATTCTTCTATTTTCTATCCTTCTCCCATTATTCCTCTCTTGGTTTTGTTAGATTTCCTAGGAGGGAAAGGATGAAAGAGGTCACTTAGGATTCCCCAACCTTGAATACATTGGAAAAATGAAAAAGTAACTATTACAAAGAAAGATTTTGAAGCCCTGCCCTAGTCCATGGTATCTGCTGAACTCCCTCCTTTCTCACCTGAGTCATAATTACTTCCATATTAGTCTTGACTCATTCTTCACCAATAGGATAACAGAGAAAAAGGTGTCAGGTCTTCAGTATTGGTCAAACACTAACATGGGACAACACTGTCCTAAGTCCTGGGGAAAGAAGACAACAGAAAGATCAAACCAGATTCCTTCCCTCAAGGAGCATACACTTTGAAATGGGGAGATTGACACAAAGAAAACCAGTACAAAAGACCATGTAGATGCTTGCAATATTTTCATAATACCAGTACCATCTCCCTGTGAATATCCAGACCCTCAGTATGTGGATATTTGAAAGCAGGGTCTAATATCAAAGTCTCAAAGAATCCCTGGGGGGGGGGGGGGGTGTTCCTATTGTCTTAAACTGGGAGGAGAAAATCCAGCATCATTAAGAATCAGAGAGCCTCTTCTCAGTTTTCCAAATAATGCAATTATATATCTGGACTTTTGCGTGTGTGTGTGTGTGTGTGTGTGTGTGTGTGTGTGTGTGTGTGTTCTAGATTTCAATTAGGTCAGATAAGTCCGAATCTATTACCTTCACTTGGCATGGACATGCCAGTGGGTTCTTTTTTTTTTTTAGGTTTTTTTTGCAAGGCAAACGGGGTTAAGTGGCTTGCCCAAGGCCACATAGCTAGGTAATTATTAAGTGTCTGAGACTGGATTTGAACCCAGGTACTCCTGACTCCAAGGCCGGTGCTTTATCCACTACGCCACCTAGCTGCCCCCGCCAGTGGGTTCTTGAAAGACTATCTCTGCCAATGGATTTCAAACCCAGTCAAGTCCTATGGAGCTAGAAGGATTTCACATATGGATCCCATTATAGATTGCTAAATATCAACTTACCTAAGTTCAGAGGTCCATCCTCAAGTTGGTTACCAAATGATGTGCCCTTAACCAAATTAACTCCCAAAGACCATCTATTAGGTTACAGAACAATGGGGGGAACTTTGAACTGATGGAGGAAGGACTGACACTGGTGAAATTTATCATAGATCTTTGATGTGTAGAAATATGAAGGAGGAGATACAGAAGGCAGAAGAAGTTTGAAGTATTGAGCAGAAGCTAGTTTTAGCAGAAGCTAGTCTTCCACAAGGTATTTAATAGCTCAATGTTCTGAGCAACTCTCCAAGACCAATGGAGAAAGCTTCCATGCCAAAATTTCCCTACACTGGGTCCAGACCAAAATGGTAGATATTATCCATAGATGATACCAGAAATATCTTTTTAAATTCTGGTTTGTATTTACATTTGGGGTTCACAATAATGTCTTCTTCTTTAGGTTGGTAGATAGAATAAGCTCAAGGGTCTAGTACATTTCCAATATCTAGGATTCTTTTTATGGAGATCCATTTATCAAGTGGGCAGAGTGGTATTTTAGGAGCTGGAGGTGGGGGGGAATGATACAAGATTTAGATAAGTTCCTGCCTCTGCCCTCATGATGTTACATTTCAGGAGATGAGATACAGGAAGAGTTATGATACAAAATAAAAAAATATTGAGCATATTGAATATATATGTAATATTATTGGATATATATCTAATAATTGTTGGATATATTCAATATATCCAACAAAGGCCCTCATGAGAGGACCCAGGGATAAGGTTATTTATTCTATAAACCATCATGGAAGACCACTACTGAGTTTCTCCTACACATAAATACCCACCCACAGGCATATCTAAATAACCCCCCTCCCTTACCCCCCAGTCCTACTCCTCCTATTACCAAAGGCCTGTCATTAATGGAATCTCTACTACAAACAGGTCTGCAATTAGTTGGAAAGATTTTTTTCCTTTCATCATTGTTGTTGTTGGGATGAACAAGTGGGTGTAAGTACCCAAATCTCTACTGGCTGCAGTTTACAGGAAATGATTTCTGGCAACAGTGGCAGGTAGCCAAAAACCTGTATTTCTCCTTTCTCCTAACCTCTCCCTGCCCCTCCCCCCTTCCCCAAGAATGTCTGGCTCTTTCTATCTAATTTGTTATCTTAAGGATTTTTCTATTTTTTTTTGAGGGGAAAAAAAACCCCACTCTTCAAGATGTTACTTTGTTTACTCCAGTTAATTATTTAAGAGGATTCTTTAAGCCCTCACCACTCAACCTTTACAATTCCACACAGAAACAAAGATAATTTAGAAGGCTGAGACTCTTTATGCAAATGAAGTTTTCCAGAGTCGAAAAGGGCACATCACAGCTTCCGCCTAGTGAGACTTGGACACCAGGGCACAATGGTGGATAGTGTCTGACATCACATTGTACGTGCCTATGGCAATTTTCTTGAACATGGGCAGCAATATTAATAACCTAGCATTAATTTATAGTGTCTGCCAATTATCAATTATTTCTAATACAGACTTACTGCCTGGTACATGTATAATACATAAATACACACATAAAAATTTAATGCACTCAGAGTGGTACATCCACTGACTGACAACACTGTCTGTTGACATATTTTGTTGCCCCCCCCCCCCACCCTGCTTATTGCTTCCTGGAGGAGTCACCAGGATGTCAAGGTGATGCGATGAAGAGTGACACCGGAGGAATGGACAGAGAAATGAACTTTTGTCAACTTTTCTGGAATCTAGCTATTTGGACTGGCTTTCTGCAGAATGGGTAGTAATCACTAATGTTCTTCGATGCCCAGTTGGAAACAAGATCCCAATTTACTAATATGAGCTGTGGAAGAGCTGGTTTCAGCTCTAACAGCTAATTACACTGAATTCAGAAATGCCATAACGAAGACCACCCCACGATAGAGAACAATATTTTTGAGAGAAAAACATTTCACATCATTTTACCAAGTGAAGCCATTCTTTAAACAACAACAGAAATGCTTTTTTTCCCCCTTTAAAACCAATATCTTTCTTAAAAATTCATGGAAATGAATAGATCAAAATCATTGATCCCTTGCTGGATGTGAATGGTGGAAGTCATTTGGATAAGACTGCTAAGGCTCCCCCTTTTCCTTTTCCCCTTTGTCAAATGTGCTTTAGGCAAGAATTACCTCTTCCCTAATCACTCAGATAACCTACATTTGTGTAGACAACAATATATCAACTACAATTTTGTTACAGTCTAAACTAAAGAGACACAATAGAGAAATGTTTATTTCTGATAGTGGCTCCTTCCCCATCCTTTCTAGTCTGGATACCAGCCCCACTTACTTTTTGTTCTTTTTCCTATTTCTAAAAATTGCATCTGAAGACTTTTTGCTTTTGCAGCCAGTATGCATCAGCTGCACAAATAAAGGTTGGAATCAGTGGGCTCTGTCCTCTGTCCCCAAGCAGTCACTGATTTTGCAGTTCCTTTTTGGGTAGTTGCTGTTCAGTCATTTTGTAGTACTCAGTCCAGCTCTAATAACAACTCTATTATGGCCCAATGGTCTTTGCCATAGCATTCCATTCTGACATGTGGTGGGCATCAATAACAGCCAAGCTGACTTTGTGACTCAAAAGACATCACAGTGAAAACAGATCTGGTATTTCCATCAATGTGAGAAATAATAGCGTATTTTTTATGTGACAAGCTCAGATTGCTGTCCTTTGTTCAAATCAGACATGTAGAGAAGGCAGAAAGAATTTTCTTTCTTTAAGTAAACATCCATGGTTCAAGCGCACCAAGAGAGACATTACCTAAAATTTGCTTTGTTTCATAAGCATGGTGGAAAGTCAATTTATGTTAACCTTTACTGGACCTGTGTAGAGTTCAAATACTTACCAGTTACATAGGAAGTTGATTGTAAAATCTCAGAGTAAGGAGGATTATAGAGTATACAGTCCAGGTGACAATTTTTCCCTGTCTCTCTCACCCTGAAACAGGAATCTCTTTCATAATTTCTCTAAAATAAATCATATAAAATCCACTCAATGACTTTCAGTAGTAGAAAAGCAAATGAAACCTAAATCAGACCATTATATTTTCAGATAGTTCTGATTGTTCCTAAGTTTTTCCTTAATATTGAACCATAATCTGTCTCCATATGATTTCCATTTATTCATCCTCATTCTGTCTTCCTGAATGAAGAAGTAGAGCTTTATGTGATCAGAATCTTGGAAACACATCTAATATATTTCCCATACAACAATTCTACAGATATTTGAAGAAATTTATTATGAATCGCTAAGATTTCTCTGTATGATAAAAATTCCCTAGTTCCTCAATTTAGTGGGGGTTTTTTAAATTCGCTTTTTTAAATTGTAATTTTCAGTCCTTACACTATACTAATTGCCTTCATCTGCACTCACACCAACTTGTTAATCTCCTTCAAAAAATTGAACACAAATTTTAATCAAAACATTGAAATGAGCACTTTCCTAATTCTGGGCTTGATTCACAGCATATTGTCCTGTCGTGTTACACTTGTTTCATATTGAGTTTGTGATCCATTAAAATTCCGAGATCTTTTGATCTGCATTTTAGCCTTACCTCACCTATTCTGTACTCATGCATTCATTTTGGGAACCTAAGTAAAGTTTGCATTTATGAAATTTAAATTTCATCTTTGAGATTTAGTCCAAAATTTCAGACTTTTGAAAGGTTTTTAGATCTTTAACATTACCTATCCATCACAACAAAAGGGGAACAGATAGACTCAAGTCAAATTTCAGAGCTATCAGATCAAGGAAAAATATTCAAAGTGGCTAGAAAGAAACAATTCAAATATAAGAGAACCATAATCAGGAATACAGGGGACTTAGCAGCTGCAACATTAAAGCATCAGAGGTCATCAAACATGATATTAAAGAAACCAAAGGAATAGGATTACAAACAAGAATCACTTTTCCAGCAAAAATTAAGCACAAAACATCAAAGGGAGAAAAAGTCATTCAATGAAATAGAAGGATTTCAAGTTTTCATAAGAAGACCAGAATTAAACCAAAAATTTCAACTTGAATATCAAGACCCAAGAGAAGTATAAATAGGTAAAAAAGGGAAAAGACAAAAGGAATTTAATGGAGTTAAATGTTTTACACCTCTATTCTTAAAATTGTATCAATAACACAACTAAAAGAAATATATATACAGACAGAAGGAAGAGGTGAGGTATAAGGTGAATTTGAGAGACTGACAAAAATAATTAAGGGATGATAAAAAAGGATTATACTGGGTGCAGAAGGAAGAAAGAAGTAGAATGGGGTAACTTATTTCACACGAGGAAGCATAAAAGACCTATTACAATGAAGGGGAAGGTGGAAGAGTGGGCAATGGGCATTGCTTAATTCTTACATCACTATTGGCTCAGAGAGAATAGTATACATAGTCAATTGAATATAGAAATCTATCTTACCCAACACAGAAATAGGAGGGAAGAAGATTAAGTAAGGAGGGAGAAGGGAACTGAAGGGATGGCAGACTGGGGGAAATGGTAGTCAGAAGCAAAAACACGGTTGAAGAGAGAAAGGGTGAAAGGAGAGAGTGGACAAAGAAAAGGAAAAATAGGATGGAGGGAAATACAATTAGTAATAATAACTGTAAATGTGAATCAATGAGCTGAAGTAAATAGCAAAATGAATCAAAAACCAGAACCTTATCTTCAGTAAAAAAAAAAAAATAAAAAAAGCAGGGTTAGCAATCCTGATCAAAGTAAAATAAAAAATAGATCTAATTAGAAGAGATAAAAAGTAAACTGCATCTTGTTAAGAGATACCATAGACAATGAAGCAATATCAGTACTAACCATATATGTACCAAGTGGAATAGTATCCAGATTCTTAAAGGAGAAGTTATGTAAATTACAGGAAGAAATAATCAATAAAATTATACTAGTAAGAGATCACAACTATTCCCTCTCAGAACTTGATAAAGCAACCAAAATATAAGAAAAAAACTAAGGAGGAAAATAGAATATTAGAAAAGTTAGATATGACATCTTTGGAGAAAACTGAAAAGAATATACTCTTACTCTGCAGCTCCCAGAACTTGCACAAAATTGATTCTTTTCAGATTATATTGCAATAAAAATTAAATTCAACAAAGGGCAGTGAAAAGATAGAGTGAAAATTAAATGGAAACTAAATAATTTAATCCTAAAGAATAAGTGGATCAAAGTACAAATGATAGAAACTATCAATAATTTCATTAAATAGAATCATCCCAATAATACAACATATCAAAATTTATGGGGTATAGCCAGTGCAATACTTAGGGTAAATTTATTTCTCTAAATTCTTACATTAACAAAACAGAAAAAGAACCAATCAGTGAATTGAGCATGCAAAGAAAAAAAAAACTAGAAAAAGAATCCTCAATAGAGCAACAAATTGTAAATCCTGAAAATCAAAGGTGAAATTAATAAGATTGAAAGTAAAGCTTTCAATATTGAGCTAATAAATACATCTAGCATCTGGTTTTATGAAAAAAAAAACAAAGATAAGTTTAATTTGACTCTATAGAAGAAAGGACAAAAATCAAAAATCCACCACTGAAGAAATTAAAGCAATCATTAGGAAATATTTTGCCCAGTTATATGCCAATATATTTGATAATCAAAGCAAAATTGATAAAAATTTATGAAAATATAAATTACTCAGATTAACCAATCAGGAAATAGAATGCCTAAAGAACCATATGTTAGAAAAATAAATTAAACAAGCCATTAATGAATTCAGGAAAAAAAAACCCAGGGCCAGATGGGTTCTCAAGTGATTTCTACCAAATACTCAAGGAACAATTAATTCCAATACTATATAAACTATTTGGAAAAAATAGGTGGAGTCCTATCAAACTCCTCTTGGACACAAATATAGTGCTGATGTGTAAACCAGGAAGAGCTAAAACAGAGAAAGCAAATTATAGATAAATTTCTCTAATGAATATCAAGGCAAAATTTTTTTTAACAAATTACTGGCAAGACAACTGTAGCAATAGTAACTGGAAAACAATAGGATACAAATTAAGCAAAGACTAACATCTCACAGTGAATACCAAGATAAGATCTACCATAAGCAAATTAGACTTGCATGGAATAGTCTACCTGTCAGATACATGGAGAAAGGAAGAATTTATGACCAAATAAGAGATAAATTGGATTACAAAATGTAAAATAGACAATTTAAATTATATTAAAAAAATTTTTATAAACCAAACTAATGCAACCAAGATTAAAAGGAAAGTAGAAAACTGGCAAACAATTTTTAAAGCAAGTGTCTTATAAAGGGTTCACCTTTCAAATATGTAGAGAACTGCATCAAATCATAAGCGTACAAGCCATTACTAATTGTCAAATGGTCAAAGGATATAAATAGGTAGTTTTCTGATGAAGAAATCAAAGTCATCTATAGGCATGTGGAGAAATACTCTAAATCAATTTTGATAGAGAAATGCAAATTAAAATAACTTAACCATCAGACTGGCTAATATGACAAAAAAGGAAAATGACAAATGTTGGAAAGTATGTGGAAAAATTGGAAAACTAATGCATTGTTGGTGGAATTATGAAGTGATTCAACCTCTCTGGAGAGCAATTTGGAACTATGACCAAAGGATGAACAGACTGTGTACACCCTTTGATTCACTTCTAGATCCGTTTTCCAAATATTGGAAATTGAGTTGATGCCCCCTTGGGGAATGACTGAACAAGTTGTCATATATGAATGTAATGGAATATTATTGTGCAATAAAAAATGATGAACATGCAGATTTCAGAAAAACATGGAAAGATTTGTATTTACTAATGCAAAGTGAAATGAAAAGAATCAGGGAAACACTGTACACAATATCAGAAACATTATGTAATGATCAAGGATGAATGAATCAGCTTTTCTCAGCAATATAATGATGCAAGACAATTACAAAAGATGTACAAAGGAATATGCTAGGGGCATGGTGGCTAGGTGGCTAGGTGGCGCAGTGGATAGAACACCTGCCTTGGAGTCAGGAGTACCTGGGTTCAAATCTGAACTCAGACACTTAATAATTACCTAGCCGTGTGGCCTTGGGCAAGCCACTTAATCCCATTGCCTTGCAAAATATATATAATAAAAGAGGAATATGCTATCAACATCCAGCTAAAAAACTAATGAAAGTATGGCAGAAAATAGACATAGACCAATATCTCACAGTTGAAATCAATACAGGATTTAGACATAAAAGCTATTATAAGCCAATTAGGAGAAAAAGGAATAGTTTATCTTCAGCTCTATGGAAAGGGGAACAGTTTATAACCAAAGAAGAGATAGACAACATTATAAAAGACAAAATGGATAATTTCAATTATATTAAATTGAAAATTTTTCCTCAAATAAAACCAATGCAGCTAAAATAAAAAGGAATGCAGTAAAATGGAAAACAATTTTTACAACTAGTATTTCTGACAAAGGATTCATTTCTAAAATATATAGAGAACTGAGTCAAATTTAAAACAATCATTCCTCAAATGATAAATGGTCAAAGGATGTTAAAAGTTAATTCTCAGATGAAGAAATTAAAACTCTCTGCAGTCATATGAAAAATCCTCTAAATAATTATGAAGAAATGCAAATTAAAACAGATCACCTCACACCTATGAGATTTTCCAATATGATCGATGTTGGAGGGGATGTGGAAAAAAAACGGGGACAATAGTTCATTGTTGGTAGAGTTGTGAACTGATTCAATTTTTCTGGATAGCAATTTAGAATTGTACCCAAAGAACAATAAAACTTTAATCCAGGAATACCACTATTAGGTCTGTATCCCAAAGAGATCATGAAAAAGAGTAAAACACCCAAATGTACAAAAATATTTATAGCAGCTCTTTTCATAATGGCAAAGAACTGATAATTGCAGGGATGCCCAGCAATTGGAGAATAACTAAACATATTGTAGTATATGAATGTGATGAAATACTATTGTTTGATAAGAAATAATAAAGGACAGAACTTCAGAATAGTATGGAAAGACTTGCATGAACTGGTGCTGAGTGAAGTGAGCAGAACCAGAAGAACATTACACACACTAACATTAACATGGGCTGATGGTCATCTATGATACATTTATCATTTCTGCAGCACAATAACCAAAGACAAAACTAAAAGAGCTGTGATGGCGATTGCCATCCATATCTAAAGAACGAACTGTGGAGTTTAAATGCAGTCAAAAGTTTACTATCTTCAATTTTAAAAAAAAATATTGTCTTATGAATTATGTAGGTTTTTCTCTCTAATTCTTTCTCTTCTATGAATAATAAGAAACTATGGTTAGCAAGATTATTGAAATAGAACCCATATTACATTGCTTTCTATCAGGGGGAGGAGGAGAGAAGGGAGAGGGAGAAAAATGTAAAAAAATTGATTGCTGAAAATCACCATTACATGTAGTTAGAAGAATAAAGTTTATTAAAAAGAGCTAATTAATTCTGAATGAAGATCAATGCATATTTTTTACTTACTTTATTCTTTTTTTATATGTTTCTTCGTTCACAACTGTGACTAATATGGAGATCTGTTTTACATAAAAGTATATAAATAACCTATATCAAATTGCCTACTATTGTCCAAAGAGGAGAAGGTAAGGAAGGAAAAGGAAAAATTTGGAACTCAAAATCTTGTAAAAATTAATTCTAAACATTGTCTTGACATATAATTGAGGAAAAATACTATTAAATAACATGGAATTTAAAAATAATAAAATAAAATAATGTGGGGGAAATTATAAAAATCAAAAAAGATGAAAAATTGTTTACCTGTCAGTTTTGTGGATAAGGGAAAATTTCATAACTAAATAAGAGATAGACTTATGAGATATAAAATATACATTTTTGATTACATAAAATTACAAAGGTTTTGCTCAAACAAAACCAATGTATTCAAGTTTGGAATGAAAACAGAAAACTGAGGAAAAATTTTTTACACCAAGTTTCTCTGATAAAGGTCTTATTTCTCAACTATATAGAGAACTAAGTTAAATTAATGAGAATATAATTCATTCCCCAATTGACAAATGGTAAAAAGATATGAATAGGCAGTTTCAGAAGAAGAAACCAACATTATCTGAAATTATATGGAAAAAGAAGTGATTATTGATTAGATTTAGGATTGGGGAACCTCTGGTCAGCAGGTCATATAAGGCCCATCAAATCATGTGGTCTGACATTGCTATATGTGGTCTGACCAAATATATCAGACTAATTTTTAAGCAGAAAAATATCTCATTGAAAAAATAACTGACCTGGAAAATAGATTGAAGAGAGAAAATTTAAGAATTATCAGATTACCTGAAAGCCATTAACAATAAAAGGGTCCAAACATCATATTTCAAGGAAATTATCAAGGAAAACTTCCCTGATATCCTAGAAGCAGAAAATAAAATAGAAATTGAAAGAATAAATCTGAAAGAGATCCTAAAATGAAAACTCCAAGGAATAGTATAGCCAAATTCCAGAGCTCCCAGGTCAAAGAGAAAAATCTTTTAAGGAACTAGAAAGTAACAATTCAAATATCATAGAACCCCAGTCAAGATCACAAAAGATTCTGTGATTATATGGCAGACTAATTTTTAAACAGAAAAATATCTCATTAGAAAAATAACTGACCTAGAAAATAGATTGAGGAGAGAGAATTTAAGAGAAATCAGTTCAATTAGGCTAAACTTTTCACTTCTACATGGGAAGATGATACTTGTAATTCCTAAAAACTTTATTATTATTAGGGCCGATAGAAGAAGTATGCATAGGGAGAGGACATGGCAGAACCCCAGGATTAGAAAAAATGCAAATTAAACAACCCTGAGGTACTACTTTACACCTATCAGATTGACTAATATGATATAAAAGGAAAAATAACAAATGTTGGAGGGGTTTTTGGAAACTAATGGTGGAGTTGGAACTGATCCAACCACTGTGGATGATAACTGTGCCCAAAAGACTAGGTTTGTATTCTAAAGAGATAAAAAGCAAAAGACAAAGAATCTTTTTATGCAAAATCATTAACAGCAGCTCTTTTCATGGTGGCAAAGAAGTCAAAATTGAGGGAATGCCCATCTATGGGCGAATGATTGAACAGTTGTATTATATGATTGTTTAAAAATACTATGGTGCTAAAAGAAATAATGAGCATGAAGCTTTCAGAAAAACCTAGAAAGATTTACATGAACTGATGCAAAATGAAAAGAGAGAGAGAGAGAGAGAGAGAGAGAGAGAGAGAGAGAGAGAGAGAGAGAGGAGAGAGAGAGAGGAGAGAGAGAGAGAGGAGAGGAGAGAGAGAGAGAGAGAGAGGAGAGGAGGAGAGAGAGACAGAGAGAGAGAGAGAGAGAGGAGAGAGAGAGAGAGAGAGAGAGAGAGAGGAGAGAGAGAACCTGGAAAATATTGAACATAGTAACAGGAATATTGTACAATGATCAACTGTGAATAACTTAATTCTTAAGAATACAACCATCTGAGAGAATTCCAAAGAGAATTCCAAATGAAAAATTTCATCCACTTCCAAAAAAAGAACTGATGAATTTTGAATACAGATTGCAGAACACTTAAAAAAAAACCCAAAACTTTTTTTTCTGTTTTCTTTCACAACATGACTAATATGGAAATCTATTTTGCATGACTGCATATGTGTATAACTATAGAAAATTGCTTGTCTTCTCAATGATGGAGGAGAGGAAGGAAGGGGAGGAGAGAGAAATTGAAACTCAAAATTAAAAAAAAACATGTAAAATTGTTTTTATATGCAATTAAAAATAAATATTAAGAATCAACTTAAAAAGATCTCTCACCATCAAAAAAGATGTACAGTCATAAGTCAAAGGTAATGCTTATGATTGATTAGCAAATTAGATAATACTACTAGCTTTTGTATAACTCTTAAACTTTGAAAAGTATTTTATAAATATTAATTTACTTTACTTTTACTATTTTTATCTCCGTTTTTGTTCAGTTGTGTTTGACTCTTTGTGACCTTATTTGAGTTTTTCTTGGAAAAGACACTGAAGTGATTTATCATTTCCTTCTCCTGATCATTTTACATATGAGGAAACTGAGGCAAACAGGGTTAAGTGACTTGCCTGAGATGATATAGCTACTAAGCATCTGAAACCAGATTTGAACTCAGGAACTTGAGTCTTCTTGACTCCATACCTCGCACTCCATCCACTGTGCTCCATTTTATAGAAGAGAAAACTAAGACAGCAGTCAAGTGATTTTTTTTCCAGGGTCACCTAGCTGCTGTTTGAGGTCAGATTTGACCTCAGGCCTTTCTAATTCTAGTTCCAACACCTAGCTCCTTCCACTCAATAAGAACCTCCCTGCTCTGTCCTCATAAAACTTTATTTTTGATGCAGCTATCAGGCAACGAGCATTTATTAAGCAAAACTGCAATGTGACAGGGACTATGCATTGCATTGGAGACAAACCTAAAACAAAACAGACCTTGTCTTCAACAATCTTACTTTTTATTTATCATGTGCCATTTTTATAGCTTTCTATATTTTTTCTAACCTCTTTCTTGACTATAAACTCTATGAAGATACAAGATATATCTTAACTAGGAGTATTTGTGAAACTCCAATTAGATAATGAATATAAGGGGTGGCTAGGTGGCGCAGTGGATAAAGCACTGGCCCTGGAGTCAGGAGTACCTGGGTTCACATCCGGTCTCAGACACTTAATAATTGCCTAGCTGTGTGGCCTTGGGCAAGCCACTTAATACCACTGTCTAGCAAAAACCTAAACAAAAAAAAAATAAAATGAAAAATTAAGATAATGAATGTAAAACACTTTTCAAATCTTAAAACAAACATAAAGATCTTCTTCTTCTTCTTCTTCTTCTTCTTATTATTATTATTATCAGACAGTCACCAGTCCTCCACTCTAGTTGACTTCATTTCTTGACTCTTGTTAAATTCTTTTTTTTTTTTGTAAGGCAAATGGGGTTAAGTGGCTTGCCCAAGGTCACACAGCTAGGTAATTAGTAAGTGTCTGAGACTGGATTTGAACCCAGGTACTCCTGACTCCAGGGCCGGTGCTACACCACCTAGCTGTCCCTTTTTTTTGTTTTTGTAGACTCTTGTTAAATTCAACAAATGTTTATAGACAAGGGTGAGTTGGCAAATGTTTAACAACTGGATTCTCAAACAAAGTATTAACAGACTTTTAAACTTAATTTGATTTATTAACACTTTATTATTACCAGACAATAAATTGAACCCTGACTTCTAGCAATTATTTTGAATGTGAATACTTTTTTTTATTTAAGGCAATGAGTTAAGTGACTTGCTCAAGGTCACACAGCTAGGCAATTATTAAGTATCTGAGGTCAAATTTGAACTCATGTCCTCCTGATTCCAGGGCTGGT
Source organism: Macrotis lagotis (assembly GCF_037893015.1). Classification (NCBI taxonomy): domain Eukaryota; kingdom Metazoa; phylum Chordata; class Mammalia; order Peramelemorphia; family Peramelidae; genus Macrotis; species Macrotis lagotis. The sequence goes on along the minus strand of NC_133664.1, from coordinate 35,313,166 downwards.
GCTACATCCACTAAGCCACCTAGCTGCCAGATGTGAATACTTTCATTGAAAATGTCAGACCTAGAGGAGTTTAGACCTGTCTCTAGCACACCTTTGCCCTTGATTTGACTTTGTATCATCCCTCATCATCTAGGCAGTGTTCCACAAATAGGGAGACAATAAATGTTTGTGGCAAAAATGAATAATTGAATGAATTCTGCATGAATGAATTGAATGAATAACAAAAGTGGCAAAATAGGAGCTTCCTTTAGAATAAAAGGGACTGAGTTTATTTAACTAGGAAGAACATAAGCCATTGGACCTCACAGTTAGTCTCATCTTAATTTTTCCCATATTTAGAATCAGAATAAAATTTGAGACGGTGAAATCTTCTATCTTCTATTATATATTCATGATTTGATCAGTTAACCACAAACAAAAGAGTCCACCTTTTTTGGTCTTCATTCCTGAAGTTATATACACAGCTACCTGATTCTAAGCACATCAGTGATTCTAAGACATCAAATTTATTACTGCTTGTTCAATTTTTTCCTTCGAATTTAGAAAGTTTAGACATTTCTGCATTACTGATTATGTTCTAATATTTATTCTCAGATTTTTCCTTAGAATGCAAAGAAGCTTTCATCAAATTTAACTTATCTTGAACTCTACTAAATTTTTCCTCAAGATGGCAGGATACTGTTCTTTACTTATTACTCAAGGCAGCAATAGGGTAGTCTTTTTACTTTACTAAGAGTGTTCATTCCTACAGAGGGATTTTCATCCCTATGGCTAAGAATTCATCCTTTTGGTGTGTATAGCAGGTATCTTCCATGAATTGTTTTGATCAAAATTGACTACAAGTTAAGCTGTAAGACCACAGATGTAGTCTCTAAATACATCTCGACTGTCATTTTTTTTCCCTCCCTAGTTAGCTATAAATGGATAGTAAATTCTTTCAAACCATCTTGCACAATGGGAATGGAAGTTCCTTCCATCAGTCTGAAATATTAATCATTGTCTAAATTTTAGTTAGTCCACTCATTTTGTACAACATGCTATATTTGGGATAGTTGACACTTTGTTTTTATATTTGAGAAAAATAAGCATGAATGCACTATTTCATATTCATGACAGTTTTGCTGACTGTCTGGTCCTCTCTTCTCTTTCACAGAGATGTGCTTCTTTTATGGGAATATTTATGTAGGAGAAAAAAAGTGGGAGAAGAGAAAACAGAGAGAGAGAGAGAGAGAGAGAGAGAGAGAGAGAGAGAGAGAGAGAGAGAGCCAACCATTTTATGGACTTTGATCAGTCACAGGGTGGTACAAAATATCTGCTCTTATTCATTTATATGGTCATCTTTAAGGTAGTATTGTGAATTTTTAAGGCTACTATCTTTCCCAGTTTGATCTATTATCACTAATGAATCTTCCTCAGATACTATTTAAAATACTCCAAACTCAATATTTGTAGATAGTTGGGATCAGTTAGTTTCATCCAATTTAATCTGATTTGAGGCTGTATCTTAATGATTTTCTCATACGTTGTTTGCTTTGATTGGTGGATTGGGTCTACCCAGTATTTTCTCTATTTGGTACCATTTTAAAATTTATTGATTCATTTATTCAATAAATATTAAGTGCCTATTATACGTATGGCACCATATTGAGAGAAAGAACAAAGATAAACAAGACATCATCCCTGCTGGTTTACTCATGAAGCCTTTAAGGAGGAACAGAAAGCTATAGGTTTAAAAGGAGCTTCCTCCCCCTTCCCCAAAAAGGATATGCATCAATCCACAACAAATTTACATTCTAATACACACAAAGATAAATCTTAGAAACTCATAACAACAAACAAACCATTTAGTATGACCCGATTGAGTACCAACTGAGTACTAAGATAAAGCAAAGTAAAGGAATTAACAGAGGACATACAGAGTATGGTTCACAATTGGAGGAGGCTGAGGATGGTGGATCACCTAAATGTGGGAATTTTATGCTAAAACCAATCAGGTGTTTGCAGCATTATAGTAAGAACCTGGGGTGGGGGTGAGGGGCCTAGGCTGCCCAAGGAGAGGCAAACTGACGTAGTTGTGAATGGAAGAAGCCAAAGCTTCTATATAAATCAGCAATTGAGATTACACTCATAAATGACCTCTATTCTGTTTGGAAGAGACAGAGAGCCCCACTCTCAAAAAATCATCAAAAGCCCAAAGAAATCAATAAAAAGCAAAGAGAAAGAATCAGATGTCATAAACCAGGTATTTCTTGACACTAAATTATGGGTCATGAAGAAACCTAGTTGACCTCTTCCCTTTCACTGTCATTATATAATATAAAGGCCCACCCTTCCACATTCATGGATCGCCCCCCCCCCCCAAAAAAAAAAAGATTCCTTCAAGCAATGAAAAGCTTCTCTGAAGATTCATAGTATCTGATGAATGTTCATATACTGAATCCCATTGCGCTGGTCATTGGAGGTGCGGTAATGACTAACAGGGCAGTCAGAAATACAATAAATAGGACACAGGGTCTAGGATCAGGAAGACTCATCTTTGTGAGTTCAAATCTGACCTAAGACATTTACTAATGATGTGACTCTGGGCAAATCACTTAATCTGTTTACCTCAGTTTCCTCATCTGTAAAATGAACTGGAGAAGGAAATGGCAAACATTCCAGTATCTCTGCCAAGAAAACCCCAAATGGAGTCAGGAAGAGTTTGGCTTGACTGAAGATGACAGAACAGCAATGGGTCATAATGGAATCTAGGTTCATATTAGGGGAAAAAAAAGCAAAGTAAATATTTCAGAAGATGGGAACAGATTAATTGGTGTTTGGTGCTGTATTTAACAAAGTGAAATTATATTTAAATTGTTTCATGTAACTAGAAGTCTTCAGAATAGACCTCAATAATGGACTTCTGGGTACTCTGTTTTGTAGGAGACTAGATTTTTGCTCAGAAGCTATGGGTTGGACCAGGCACCTCTGAGCTTCCTCCAGGTTGCTGAGTTTCTGTGATTCTGAAACATTTTGTAAAATAGCTTGTTGGAGACATTTTTGACTTCTCGTATTTTACGTATACACTTTATAATACTTAGTACAGTGCCTTGTAGCTAGTACCAGAAAATAATAATAGTAACCAGAATTTATATAGCATACGACGTGCGCCAGGCAGTGGGTTAAATGCCTTGCAAATATTCTCGCTTGAATCTCACAACAACCCTGCAAGGCAGGTGCTATCGATATCCCCATTTGCTGTTGGCATTGTTGTTCAAACATTTCTTTCACGCCCAACTCTTTGTGATCCCATATTGGATTTTCTTGGCAAAGCTACTGGAGTGGTTTGTCATTTCTTTCTCTAGTTCGTTTTTCTGATGAGTAAACTGAGACAAATAAGATTAAGTGACTTATCCAGGATCACATAACTAGTAAGTGGCCAGATTGAAGCTCAGGACGATGAGTCTTTCTGTCTCCAGTCTCAGCCTCACTGGACCACCAGTTGCCCAGATACCAATGTTGCAAAGGCAACATTAATGAAGTTCCTTAAAGTATAAGACTAGAAGGTAGATGGCACCCTCTTTGCCATTCTTTTCTTCAGATAGCCTAGTAGTAACTACTGCCTAGGAAATCCCTGCATTGTAAGGGAAGCATTTAAGAACTAGATAGCTCTTTGTCATAGATAGTTGTATAAATACTCTGAGAACCTATGTTTACTTTGGGTTAGGTACATTACGCTAATTGTATAACATTGTTATGTTACATTATATTTTTATCATATATCATTATTATATTATAATACATAATATTATATTATATTAATGTTAAAAACAGAGACAAAGTCAGAGACAGAGAAGCAGAGAAAAAGAGATGGGAATGAGAGAGAAGAAAAAGAAGAGAGAGACAGAGAGACTAATGGGGACTCCAAAGAAAGATTGCTGATGTTGGAGTAAAAAGATTTGGAATTTTATCTGGTCTCGGCTACTTGTTACTTTTCGCGCCTTGGGCAAATCACTCGACCCCTGTGTACTCAAGTTTTCACATCTGTAAAACAAGGGGGAAAGACAAAATGTTCTATCAAGACCCATGTTCTAATATCGGATGTCCTAATGATTCTGCATATGGATATGGCCTTTGAGAATTGCGATCACCTATGATTTTATCACCCCATGGAAATTGGCCATGATGACCAGCTCTGAGTCCGGCCCTTTAATAACCAAAATTCAATCCCTACCCAGCCCATATTCCAAGCTTTTCCAGCTTAGCAGGAGGTGCCAGAACCCACACTCTGGTTGAATAGCTCATACCTCCCTGGAATGATAAGACACTGGGCATTTCATTTATAGCTCATTAAGAGTAAAAAGACCCTTCCTGAAATCACTGCCCAGTGGGCCAGCATTGGTCACACTCATGAAGTTTGGGGAACATTCCTCCCTAGCGACCATTTTGACTCAGTTATCCTAATGCAGGAAGATAGGAAGACAGTGCTGTAGTATGAAGCAGGGAGGGAAAAGTCCTCGCTGCATCTTCCCAAGAATTACTCTTTGGTTTACTACTCAGCTCCACAAATGCTGTCAAGCCTCCCATGTTGAGCTTGTTGGTGACTCTCATTTAGAGACAAGTGTGATATCGCTATCCATTTTGCAGTCTTTGTACACATCAAAACAAACAAACTGGGAACCAAATACACCACAGCAGGCTTATTGTCAGAGAATTAGCTCCCATACTGCCACAGTCAGACTCATTCTGATAAGAATAGCCTAAAATTAATCCTTACAGGCAAACTGGTCTCAGGCCAGATCTGGGAGATAACGTTTGGCTGCAGTCATGTTCAATACACATGTTGGTGTCATCCTGAAAGATTTCCCCCTAGAAAATAAGAGAAAATAAATGGAAATAATAAAAATCCAGGGGTGAATGAAGCAGAGACAAAGAGAGACAGAGACAGAGACAGAGGGGCAGGAAAGAGAGGCAAAGAAATAAAGATGGGGATGGGACAAAGAGAAGAAAAAGAAGAGAGAGAGAGAGACAGAGAGACAGAGAGAGACAGAGAGATACAGAGAGAGAAGAGACAAGAGAGACAGAGAGGGAAAGACAGAGACAGAGAAAAGAGAAGAGAAGAGAAAGAAGAGAAGAGGAGAGGATACAGAGGGAGAGAGAGAGACAGATGAGAGAGAGAGAGAGACAGAGACAGAGACAGAGAGAGAGAGAGACAGAGAGAGAAGAGACAAGAGAGACAGAGAGGGAAAGACAGAGACAGAGAAAAGAGAAGAGAAGAGAAAGAAGAGAAGAGGAGAGGATACAGAGGGAGAGAGAGAGACAGAGAGACAGAGAGAGAGAGACAGAGAGAGAGACAGAGAGAGAGAGAGAGACAGAGAGAGAGAGAGAAGAGACAAGAGAGACAGAGAGGGAAAGACAGAGAGAGACAGAGAGAAGAGAAAAGAGAAGAGAAGAGAAAGAAGAGAAGAGGAGAGGATACAGAGGGAGGGAGAGAGAGAGACAGAGAGAGAGAAGAGACAAGAGAGACAGAGAGGGAAAGACAGAGAGAGACAGAGAGAAGAGAAAAGAGAAGAGAAGAGAAAGAAGAGAAGAGGAGAGGATACAGAGGGAGGGAGAGAGAGAGAGAGAGAGAGAGAGAGACAGAGAGACAGAGAGACAGACAGAAAGAGGGAGAGAGACAGAGAGAGAGAGAGAGAGAGAGAGAGAGAGAGAGAGAGAGAGAGAGAGAGGCAAAAGACTCCCCACCCCTTCTTTGCTGAAACCTGAGGTACTTGGGTGGTGTTTGGTTGCAAGAGTCAGACAGTTCAGTAGAATGTTCAAAGTATCTGTTTGTGACTGTACTTGCCCTCTAGATAAATAGAAACGTTCCCTCCCTGATCTGGTGGCAGGCTCCTTCCCAAACAGGACTCTACCTGGGTGAGGTTGAAGGCATTTGATACAAGGGCAAGGTCAAGGCCCTGATCCTGTCCCTCACCTTTCTGAACAACCTTGAGAACTCCCTCCAAATCCTCCTTGAGACTTCATGCCAATCGAACATAATAAACACCTTTGGGGACTACCTTCGTAATTACAGAAAGAAAAATAATTTTCATCCTGTAGTTAACCAGGGTGGATTTGAAGCTGGTGCCTAGATTATCCTTAAATACCTTTTCCTTTGGGGAAATCTAACATTGTGACATGGCATTTGCAAGTTTCAAATGAGTAAAGACTATTATTTCTCTGTCCCTCTGTACGTCTGCTGATAAATGGGCACCTAATGAGGGAATGAGCCGGAGCCTGGCTGATGGTGAGAGGAAGCGTGTGAGTGTCCGAATCAGCCCAGCTGAATGAGTCCTAGTGACTGTTTTGTTTTCTTTCTTTGGGAAGAATTCTCATGCGTCGGAGTTCTTTCTTGATTGCTTAAGATGTTGATGGGGATGATGATAATAACAGGCCTTCTCTCCATGGCATGGGTCAAGAGTTGAACCTATTTTTCCAAATCTTTCTTTCCCTTCCTCCCAGATGCAGCTGGAAGGGTTGCTACACAATGCTTATGGCGCCAGCGGGTTTAGAAATAGTTTGTGCCATACATTGAATTCTTTTGTATGGGTGTGGGATGTGTTCATGCAGACCCCCTTCTGGATCACAAGGGAGAGAAAAGATTGTAAAGAAATGTTGCAGTCCAGAAATGCATATCATTCTAAGCTAAGTGTTTAGGAGAAACATAAAAGCATTGTGCCAGGCTCTATAGTCTGGCCTTCCCATTTGTCAGATGAGGAAACTGAGGTTCAAAAAGTTAAGGGATTTGTTCAGTATCATAAAGATAAGAAATTAGAGCCTAGATCTAAATCAAGGTTTTTTTTGTTTCTTGAACCAGGTCTTCTTTTACTATTCTATGAGAGAATCAATATTTTAATGGAGAAGAGTAAACATGAGAGAAAATTCAATTTAATTTGATTGAATTCAACATGATGGATATTCATTAATCATCTAATCAGTCAATAAATATTTATTAAACACCTACGATGAGCTTGGGATACAAAGGAAGGGGAAAACAGTCCCAGACCTCAAAGAACTCATAGTCTAAGGGGGAGATAATATGTAAAGAACTAATTACATACAAAATACATGCACAGTATGGCCATTTCCTCCTGACTCCTGATTCCCTAACCCTGGTCATCAGGCTCACTTTTTTCCCAGATTGTTTTCACTCTCATTATTTTTTGTTTTGTTGGGTTTTGTTTTAGGTTTTTTTGCAAGGCAATGGGGTTAAGTGGCTTGCCCAAGGCCACACAGCTAGGGAATTATTAAATGTCTGAGGCCGGATTTGAACTCAGGTACTCCTGACTCCAGGGCCTGTGCTCTATCCACTGTGCCACCTAGCTGCCCCTTCATTACTTTTTTTAGGTTCCATATTTTTATACACAATTAACGATCCATCAACCTGTGCAGCCCTTACTTGGGAATATATTATTATCTCTGCTGGATCCATTCTAACATCAAGAGTTGAACACATTACGTGTAGTGACAATAGGGCATTGAGTAGATAACTAGCAAAGGAAGATGCAAAGTCCCTGCTCCAAAGGACATTCATCTATTAGCATGGGGAGCATGTTAAATATGTGTTTCGGCTAGGAGATTATGACTAGACCTGTGATTCATTGGTTTAAGGTACTCTTGGCTAAGGAAACTCGATCTACCAAGGCCAAGAGCACTTTTTATCACAATCTTAGAGAGTCATCTAGAAAATTGATGGAATTAAGTAACTTTGCTCCAGATCACATAATGAGTATATGTCATTGATAGAACCTGAAACTAGTTTATCTTGGCTTCAAGGCCAGTGCACTAATCTTTACACCATGCTTTCTTTGAAATCTTTATTTAATAAGTTACAAAAGGCAGCAAGTTTAACTCATATAATAAAGGCCCATCTTAATAAAACTGTGTGTAACATCCAACATTAGGAGGATGGACTAAATCACTAGGAAGACTCATTCAACCTAATGGTTCTATGATTAATGTGTAAAGAGCAAAGACAGTTGTTGCCTTTCCAGTCTGGAGAAATCCCTACTTTAAGCAGCTCTCTTGATTAGTGATTCCCTAATCCAGGCCACTATTTAAAGAGTCACATTCCCCTAACTCCCTACTTCCTAATGAGCTGTCGATCCCCCTACATAGGTGGCCACCCCCCATTTCCTCCATCTTCTTTCTGGGTTTCCTTCACCCTTTAGAGTGTAAATCCTTTGGGAGTAAGGATTGTTCTATTGGATAGAGTGCTTATCATGTAAAAAGCACCAAACAAATGTTTCATCTATTCTATTCTGAAGAAGATGGAAGGTAACTGCCGAGAAGGCAGGTTTAGTAGCAGAGAAGTCAGAAGTCTGCCCATAGAAGGCAGACTTGCTGATTGTAGGAGGAGGGAAATTACAAGCAGAGGTAAGAAGAGAGAATATTTTCAAGGAACTTGAAAAAGAGCATGTGCAAGGAGCCAGTGGGAAAGAAAGACCAGTGAATCCAGATTATAGAATACAGGTTGAGAAGTCAGGCATAAGACATCTAGGAAGGTGGGAAGGACTTAGCAAGGGGAGCACTTTCAATGAAAAAGCAGAATTTCATATTTGATCTCGGAGGTATTGGGGAGACACTGGAATTTATGGAGTAGAGACAAAATGTGCTCAAACCTGAACTTCAAGATAATTTGACAGAGCAGTGGAGACTGAATTGAGGGGAAGAACTTTTGAGGCAGGGAGATCAGTTAGAAGACTTATTGTACAGGGGTCACAGCTAAGATGGCAGCTGTGTGAGTGGAGAGAAGGACTCATAGGCTAACTTTTTGGAAGAGTAGAGATGACTAGATCTGGCAATGGGTTGGAGGGAGGGGAGGCACTGTGATCAATCCCAGAGATAAAAAGACAAAATTGGAACATGCCCTCAAGAGCATATAGAAGCATATAAATAGTACCAGGATTTACTAAGATACAAACACCAGTGTAGCACACACCCTTAAATGGATGAACTTTTATCACCATTCTAAGATTCCACTGGACACTCATGAGAGCAAGGGAAAATGAGAGCAAGGTAAAGACATAGTTAACTTTGAACATTCATTCTTTCACATCCATTCAACAGACATCTGTTAAGAGCTGAAAATCTAGAAATAGGGTGAGAGACAGAGAAGTACAAGTGAATTAGAATGTAAGATCTTGGGGGGGGTAGGGACTATTTTGGTCTTTCTACCTAATTCCCAGGGTCTGACATGTAATCAATGTGTTTAATAAATGATTGATTGATTGAAAAAAAATTATGGGAGGTCAAGAGAAAGAAGGTCATTACTGATAAAAGTAGAGATCAGGGGATTGTAATTTTTGTACACTTTTTTTGATTCAATTGGTAAATAAAGTCTTCTAAAAAAGGTTGTAAATTGGAGATTGTGGCCTTTACCTATTGCAAGTCACTCAGGAGTGCTAAAGAGGAGAAACTAATTGTCTTTAGTATTCATTTTTGTTTTAATTTCACAAGGGCAAGATGCTAAACAGAGACTGCGGTAAACAGCCCATTAGTTAAAATACTTGAGTGAAAACACAGCAAGGGAGGATGATAAGAGTTCATTTCATCAGACAGGCTTTTTCCTTCTGTACCCAACTGCTTCCCACTTCTATTTAAAGGTATACAAAGCTAACTGGGCTGCCCCTCTGTTAGTGAGAAGTACACAAGAGCCAATTTCTGAGGCTTCGGAGACACTGCTTGACCCTCAGAACAAGAGAAGCCGTGGTGGCTGGCAGCCCGGTGACTAGGGTATGTAGCATCTCGTTGCCTATTTTAAAAAATAATAATTTATCATGTCACCCAGAACAACTCTCAGAAAATACTATCTGTGACAAATAATAGTGTTCATTTCTATGATGCTATTAATATTGCCGAGAACTTCCATCACAACAACCCTGCCCTACGGTGCTGTGGAAAGAGAAATCATTATCCTGAGTCAGGGTCCCTGAGTTCAAATCTCACCTTTAATACTTCCTAGCTGTGTAACTTGGGCAAGCCACTTAAACTCTGGGCCCCAGTGTTGCCATATGGAAAAGAATGTTGGAATGGATGGACTAGGTAATGACAATAGCTAACATTTATAAATATCTATCTCTATCTGAATCTAAATCTAAATCTATATCTATATCTATGTCTATCTATGTAAGCACTTTATAGCTGTAAAATTACCTTATTTCCTTCATAATTATCTTATTTGATCTTCATAACAATCCTGGGAGATAGGTGCTATTATTATCATCGCCATTGTACTGATGAGGAAACTGAGGCAAACAAGATAAAATGACTTAGCCAGATCACACAGCAAGTATCTGAGGTTGCGTTTGAATTCTAGGCCTCTACACCATCTCGCTACTTCTTGTTAAAGGACCCCCTAAATCTATGATATACAAGTGGCACAAATATTATTGTCACCATTTGGTAAATTAGGAAACTGAGTTCCCAAGGTTGAGTGACTTATCCAGAGTTCTATGACTAGGAAGAAGCAGAGTAGAGATTTGAATGACCAAAACCAGCTCTGGTGCATCATATTGCCTTTTAGAAAGAAGCAAGACCCTCTGTTGATGGACAGTAGTGTTAATTTGGAAGAGTCATATATCTCCTTATTTACTGTAAAATGATTAGGTCTTCAGTGGAGGGTATATTGTCCTTTTGAGGCATGAGTGTTTATGGGGCTGGGGAGATGGTGGAGCTCTCTCTGCTTTAATGTAAGAACTTCTTGGGCCTCCTACACTCCCATGGCAGATGAACTCGAGCCTACAGGATAGTGAGCTACACCAGCTCCCATGCCCTCTTTCTCTCCTCCTCCTTGAGCCTCTGTCTCTCTTTCTAGAATGTACTCTATCCACAGTCCCAACTGTGGCATATTATCAAGAACAAAAAATCACAGAGGAATTGAGAAATCTGCATGTTCTGACATGAGTCAAATGTTCATTTGCTTGGAGTTATCCTCTAAGCTGTGTACTCAGCACCTGATTTGGCTCCATGTCACTTTTCCCCACCTATCAAAATCTTGGCCAGATTCTTCCTCCCCAGAACATCCATTTTGGTCAAGGGGGTTTAGATTTAAGATTAACCAGGGTAATCTCAGAAACACACATGAACTAGGGCTTTCTGCCTTCTCTTAGCCCATCTCTTACCAATTTCTGTATCTTAAAAGGAGAAAGGGAAGCCTTGAAGAAAACTTATCAAGGGTGGGAATTTCAGCTCTGTTAGGCATAATCCTCTGAGGAGATTGGCTCTTTTGATTTGATTGTTTTATTTAGAATTTGCATGCAACTATCTCTAAGTACTTGACTATATCTTTACTAATTGGATCCTCATCTTTATTTGTTTACATTTTGTTGAGATGTCCTTTGTGATTCCAGTGATAGTTCTGAAAGCAAATGATAATTTCTACTGCAGTTTCTGAGAAGCAGGAAGTACCAGGGGTAGAATGAGTCCTCCAAAGGGAGAGTCTGGGCTTTGGGAAAAGGAATTGTTTTGTCTTATTTTGAGACCCCTCCTTAGGTTTTTCTTGTATCTCCTTCCACTGATTTTTAACTAATAAGGGACACACTGTTACACCACCCAAAGCATCAGTTTCTTGGATTTTAGATGGAGTTTTACTTCTAACATCAGGTTTGGTTTTTAGTTTTGATTTTGGTTTTAATTAATCTAATTGGATCATAGGATTAGGCACCAAAAGGGAAGTTATCTGGTCCAACTTTCTCATTTTGCAGAGGATGAAACTGAAGTTCAGAGAGAGGTGAGTTATTCAAGATGCCTCAGGTTGAAGTAACAGTTAGGATTTGAGTCCAGGTCCATTTGATGTTTGTCCTTCATTCTCGAAGAAGACCATGATATCAGGGAGGTGATGCCATGTCGTGCAAATGAATTAGATTTATGTGAGCAGGTGCTGTGCTAAGTTTACCAACCTCACTTTCTCCTTTGGAGCTACCTGGGTCCAATGGCCAGATATGAATCAGGACGACTGGATATGAGGCAATCAGGGTTAAGAGACTTGCCAAAGGTCACAAAGCTAGTAAGTGTCAAGATTGGATTCGAACTCCTGTCTTTCTGACTCCAAGGCCAGTGCTCTATCTCCTATGTTACCTAGTTACCCCTATTCCCTAGGTCCATGTAATGCCAAACTTAATACTATTTTGCCATTTACTTTATTCCCATTTTTCTCTTCAACCAAGGACAGATAGAATCCTGAAATCTCAGAGCAAGAGAGAACCATAGATGCCAGCTAGTTCTACACGTTTGAACTAAAATTCTCTCAATAACATCTAAGTAGCAGGCATCCTTATGAAGTCCTTTAATGAGGAGCAAACCCATTGCATCTAAACATCATCCATTCTACTTTTAGATGAGTTTAATTCTTAAATTTTTCCTTATAGCTAACCTAAATTTGCCTCTTTATGTTTTGCAGTCATTGTTCTTTGTTCTGCCTTCATGGTTCAAGCAGAATGAAGCTAATTATTCATAGAGATAGCTTTTCAATGTATTTAAGGACAATGATCATATGTGCATATGTTTCTCACCCCCCCCCCCCCCCCCGCCACCTATCTTCTCTTCAGGCTAAATCTTTTATTGAAAAATAGCCTAGAACTGAACAGAATACTTCACATATAGTCTGACCAAGGTGAATAAAGTAAATAAATAAGTAAAATAATAAAGTATTATCTCTTCAGTGATTGCACTGAGAGATTGACTTTTTGGACACAAGAGTAAGAATTGTTATTTACGTCTATTAACTTTTATTAGATTCAACCCAATATTCTAGCCTGTCAGTTGGAAATTGTCTCTGAGAGATGCACAGATTATGAATTTGTTGTTGATTCTTCTTTACCTTTAACCACCCATATGTGCTAGGCAATCCTATGTATTAGTTATATGCACATGCCACATTGTAACATTCATGTTGTGAGTAAGATAATTCATCTCACTAACCACAGCTCAAAGCATGAATCAAGGTATCTTTGAAAGGATAGCTCAAACCTGTTGAAACATCTTACAACTTCTCTCTGCTTTGATCCTTCCTCCTTTGTCTTTCATTAGCCAAGACTTCAAATGAGTGTCATTTATTTATATTTATATTTGGGAAATTTATACATGTATTTATACACACAAATATAATACATGTATATCCCATGATATTTCTATATGTATAGTAAATATCTTTATGAATATATGTATAATGTATATCTTAGTTCATATATATAATTTTTGTATATATAATTTACCCTCTAGAAATTTAACATTTCTCAAGTTAAAAAGATTTAAATAGCTCCTGTAGGAGGTATGAATAGGAGTCAGTCAAAGATAATATTAAAAGATTGCCATACAGCAGTAGAATCTAACTGAAACTAGATAACATAAATTTGTCATAGATACTGTCAGTATAGTTCTATGACTTGAGTTAGAGCAGAGGAGGTCAAGTTTGAGGGTAATCCAGGGTTGGAGTTTGGAAAGGCATGAGTGGTGATAGAATAAGGGGGCATGGGATTCAAGGGCAGAGGATGGAGTTGAACCGGTTATTGGGTCAAAACTGAATGGAAGAAATAAGGGTGGAGTAGAATGATAGACTCCAGAGGAAGAACCTAGAAGGGACAATGAGTAATAAGAGGTTGGACCAGTCGGTCAGGAGGCATAAGAGAAGGCCAATACTAGAGAAGATGGCCAAGGATACAATATCTCCCAGGAGAAGGGAAAAATTAGGTATAAGGAAACCCTTAAGAAGAGTAGGTAGAAAAAAGATAGTTGGTATCTCTAAATCCCACAGATAAGGGGCAGCTATATATGTAATAAGATCTGATTTATATATTTTTATTCCTTACCTTAAGGAAACTGAGACTTAAGTCATAACTTAATTTTTAAGCAATTTTCCTTGAAGTTCTCTGATGGGGCACTGAATTTGAGAAAGGTAGAGTCTAATTCCCCAAATTAGAAATGTTCCTCTCAGACTGAACTTCCTTCTTCCTCTTTTTCCACAGTGATTCATTTACTAAGTTATGTCAATTCATCCTCTATATCCATGCCTCTTTTCCACTTGCATCATTTTCATCCAGTCCCTCATCACGTTTTGCATGGATTATTATTACAGTCTCTTAACTTACCCTGCTACCAACTTCTCTTATCTCCAATATGCCCAAGCAATCTTCCTAATGCATGATACTGATCAAATAATTGCAACTGAGAGCATTGCAGTGCCTCCAAAGGGTCTTCTGAATAAAGTAGGCACTTCTTTTAAGTCTACTAACACCCATGTCCAAATGATTTTTCGATCCGTACTCCATCTCACTTCCCTTTAAATATTCTCTATTCCAGTTGAACTGGTTTAGATGGATTGATAGATATATTGTTATCAGTTATTTTCAGTCTTGTCTGACTCTCTGTGACCCCATTTAGAATTTTCTTGGTAAAGATACTAGAGTGGGTTGCCATGTCCTTCTCCAATTCATTTTGCAGATGAAGAAACTGAGACAAACAGGGGGAAGTGACTTGCCCAGGATCATACAGCTACTGAAACCAGATTTGAACTCAGGAAGATGAGTTGTCCTGACTCCAGGCTTGGCACTCTATCCCTTAGCTGTCAACTAGATAGATAAAAAGATAGATAGATAGATGATAGATAGATAGATAGATAGATTGATGAATAGATAGATACATAGACAGATGATAGATTTGTAAAGAGCATTTATTAAGAAATTATGTATACCACATGTTATATTACATTCTATATCCAAATACAAGCAAGAAAGATATTCCTTGTTTATAAGGAACATAATTCTAATAGGAGATTACACCAAAAAGGGATCCAGAATGGAATATGGAAAACATACATGGAATGAAAATGACTAGGAAGTGATTTGGAGGCTCACTTATCAGAGTAGGGGACCCAGGGACAGGGTCTAGGGTTGAGTGAAAGGATTGAGAGTGCTAGTCATAATATAGGCAGCCTAATGAGAACATGGCCAAGAAATGAACTTAATTATGATAATAATAGTGGAAACATACATATATAACAATAATAGCCATAGCTAGATGCAAAAGTTTAAGATTTGCAAAATGCTTTACATACATTATATCATTTGATAACTTACCAGTCCCCTTTTCTTGCCGACAATATCCCTCCATGTCTAAAATGGCACCTCTTTCTATCTCTACCTCTTAATTTTCTTTTTTTCCAAGACCCAACTAATTTTCTGCTTCCACTGTGAAGACTTTCCTGTTTGTCTTAGTTGAAACTGATCTTAATTACAGATCTGAACTCATGGCAAAAGAAGGGCATTCTAGTGGAGAAAAGAACTTATTCACTAATGGGTGATAGAGAGGTTTTCTCCTCAAATTTCTAATAGCCTTTTTTGTCTAAAACTCTCTTTTATAACATTCTCCATTTTGTATCTTTTTTGTGTGTGTATATTTCTCTTATTGGATTATAAACTTCTTAAAACCAGGAACTGTTTCATCTTATAACTTCGTATTTAACTGACACTTGCATTTAACTTACATTTAAGTATATAAAGAATTAAAATGATTTAAAAGGTAGATGACATTTGGAAGGGTTTGAATAGCAGGTAAAGGAGATTGAATTTTACTCAGTAGACAGGAGGGAGCTATTTGAAGGGTGACATGCAGAGGACTGAGGGATCAGATATGTGCATAAAAAACTTAAATATCACCTTGTTATGCAAGATGGTTTGTAGAAGAGAAAGAGTGGAGGAAGACCTATTAGAGTTATTAAGGTATCAATGGAGGTAATGAAAGCTTTGATGGTCCCAAGGAAGAACTGGATTCAGAAGATTTTTTTTTTTTTTTTATCAATGGAAAGACTTGATGACTGACTGGATATGAGAGGTGAGAGAAAGGGAAGACTGAAAGATAACCAAGGTTGAGTGAATGATAATATCACTGAAAGAATTAAACAAGTAAGGAGGAGGAAAATATTTTAAGGGTAATCATGATGATGATCATCATCTTGGTTTTGAATATGGGGAAATTGAGGGGGCAGTAGAATATTCTGGTGTTTTACAAAATTATATATTTTGAACTGGAATGTATCACTGGGACTTTCCAGTTCAATCACTATTTATATCACAAGACCTACAAAAGTCAAATGATTTGCCCAAAGTTATGAGGATAGTCTTTAGCAAAGTCAGGTATCCTATAGGCAGTTAGCAGATGGAATCTGGAGCTTGAGAGACAGGTCAGGGTGGGACATATAATTTTAGGAATCATCTTCCTGATGATCAGATTTGAAGTCTTGGAAATCCTCTGAGATCACTCATCCAACAGTATTGGAAAGAGAATGAGATATTAGTGGAGAAGATAGAGAAGGAAAAGATCAGAGAGGTATATGAAGAAACTAGGTAATGTGGTATCTTTGAAGTCAAGGAAAGAAAATAGAATTCAGACATAGGTGTTGTATCATAGTTTTTAAGTTGAGTCTCTATGACCCCATTTGGGGTTTTCTTGGCAAAGATACTGGATGGTTAGCTATTTTCTTCTTCAGTTCATTTTACAGATGAAAAAATTGAGGCAAGCAAGGTTAAGTGACATGCCCAGGGTCACACAAGTAGAAATTATCTGAGGTAAGATATGAATTCAGGAAGTCAGGAGTCTTCCTGACTCCAGGTGTAGAAATCTATGCACTGTGACACCTTCTCGCTGTCCTAAAGGTGCTAAGCCATGTCAAATGCTGCAGTGAAATCAGAGAGGATGAAGATATACTAAAGATCTCCATGATATGTCCCTGCTGATCCCTGTCCCATAATGATTATCTTTTAATTGGGATTCCTCCAGAATCACATTCATTTCTAAGAATGTTTTCTCCTTATTTCAAGCTTCTATGTTCTTCCTACTCAATTAGAAGTGTTTTGAGGGCAGAGAAATGTGCTATTTTTTCTTTCCCATCCTCTATAGCACTTGGCACAATGTGAAACACATAAACATCATTCTAACTTTAAAAAGATTACTGAATTAGTTGGTCTTGGTACAAGTCAAAGCCTCTATTGAGTCAAGGCATGCTCTAAGAATTTTTCTGTTCACTAAAGAATTAATGTCTAATTTCATAGAATCTTCCAGTTAAAAAGATTCACATAGTAGAGAACTCTTATAGTCAAATAATTCATAGAATTATAACCTGAGAGTTAGAAGGGACTCCCTAGTCATGTGGATCAATACTCTCGTTTTTATGACTGGGTCTTATTTTTCATAGCTTTGTAGTTGGAAATGGTCTTTGTAGCACTGTGTAGCATGAATGTTCTGTACTTTCTAAATGTCCTAATTCAGCAAGAGCCTTATCTGAGGGTGAAAGTGAGTCTCTCACTCACAGATAGTGAGACCATGTGGTTAAAGAGGAAGGGTCTCAAGAGATTTCTTCCCAAGCCTTTAGGTTATAGTGTTTTAGGAAATATGGCTGGTGCAAAAATGACTATAGAAGCCTGCTGTTTGATAAACCCAAAGACTCCAACTTCTGGGATAAAAACTATTTCTTTGATTAAAAACTGTTGGGAAAATTGGAAGTTAGTATGGAAGAAACTTGGCTTACACCAACATCTCACACCCTATACCAAGAGAAGATCAAAATGGATACAGGATTTAGACATAAAAGACAATATTATAAGCAAAAGATCAAGGAATAGTTTACCCATCAGATCTATGGAAAAGGAAGCAGTTTCTGACAAAAGAAGAGATGGAGAACATCATTAAAAACAAACTAGATAATTTTGATTACATTAAATTAAAAGGCTTTTGCACAAACAAAACTGCTGAAACCAAGATAAAAAGAAATGTAGTAGATTGGGAAACAATTTTTACTAGTATTTCTGACAAAGGACTCATTTCTAAAATGTATAGAGAACTAAG
Organism: Macrotis lagotis; assembly: GCF_037893015.1. NCBI lineage: Eukaryota > Metazoa > Chordata > Mammalia > Peramelemorphia > Peramelidae > Macrotis > Macrotis lagotis. The sequence continues at coordinate 35,295,310 of NC_133664.1, read as the reverse complement.
TCAAATTTAAAAAAAACAAGCCATTCCCCAATTGACAAATGATCAAAGGATATGCAAAGGCAATTTACAGATGAGGAAATCAAAGTGATTCATAGTCATATGAAAAATTGCTCTAAATCATTACTGATTAGAGAAATGCAAATTAAAGCATCTCTGAGGTAACACCTCATGCCTCTCAGACTGGCCAATATAACCAGAAAAGACAGTGATCAGTGCTGGAAGGGATGTGGAAAATCTGCGACACTAATGCATCGTTGGTGGAGTTGTGAACTCATCCAACCTTTCTAGAGAGCAATCTGGAATTAAGCCCAAAGGGCAATAAAAATGTTCATACCCTTTGATCCAGCAATACCACTACTGGGTCTATACCCTGAAGAAATCATGAAAAAAGGATAAAAACATCACTTGTACAAAAATATTCATAGCAGCCCTATTTGTGGTGGCAAAGAATTGGAAATCAAGTAAATGTCCTTCAATTGGGGAATGGCTTAGCAAACTGTGGTATATGTATGTCATGGAATGCTATTGTTCTATTAGAAACTAGGCAGGATGGTAATTCAGAGAAGACTGGAAGGATTTGCATGAACTGATGCTGAGCAAGATGAGCAGAACCAGAAGAACATTGTACATCATAACAGCAACATGGGGTTGATGATTAATCTTAATGGACTTGCTCATTTCATCAATACAACAATCAGGGACAATTTTGGAGTATCTGCAATGGAGAATACCATCTGTATCCAGTGAAAAAATTGTGGAGTTTGGACAAATACTAAAGACTATTACCTTTAATTTTTTTTAAAAAAAAAGTATCATTATGTAATTTTACTATCTCTTATATTTTATTTTTTATTAAGGATATGATTTCTCTCTCAACATATTCAATTTTGATCAATGTATTGCATGGGAATAATGTAAAGACTATCAGACTGCCTTCTGTGGGGGGGGGAGAAGGAAGCGAGATTGGGGAAAAATTGTAAAATTAAAAAAAAAACAATTAAAAAAAGAAATATGGCTGCAGTTTTAGCCTTTTCCTTCTTTTCTATTCTAGAAGGGATTGGAGTCTTCTATCTGCTCCAAGAGTTCAAGACATACAGGATTAAGAATCCAAGCTAGGAGCTTCAGCTTGTCCAGAGGCAAAGGTTTGGGGATCAAGGTTTTGAAGCCACTAGCCCAGTTGGGCTTTTGTTGTTATTATTCAGTCATGTCAGACTCTTTGTGGCCCTATTTGGGGTTTCCTTGGCAGAGATATTAGAGAGTTTCTCCATCCCATTTAGCAGATGAGGACATGAGATAAATAGGGTTAAGACTTGTATTTACTGCAACTAATATTTTGTAGGAACTGAGTGAATCTGTAAACCTAACCTCCTATCCGTCCTTAGAGTATAAAATGGTAAAGGAGTGATTGTGTTCCTGAGGCATTGGGGAAATGATTTGTCTATTTTATCTTGCTACATCTTTGCAGTTCATATCCCTTTGTAAAAACAATCTGATATTAAAAACAAACAAAAAACTTTGGTGCTAGTGACTGAGCCCCTAAAAATAAAGGGGAACACAACTCATGGGAAAACAAGTGAATGATAGAGACACGAAACTCTCCAATACTCTTGAAGAGTCCTACCAGAATCCTCCTATGAAAGTAGAATTGAATAGACATGGTCCTGATTGAGTGGACCAAAAGCAACCCATGTTATCTCATTAACACCATGCTTATTGTTCACCATGAGTAAGATAAAGGAACTTTTGAGAAGGCCTTTCTAGCTCACTTTCTGGTCTCCCATATGTGAAATTCTTACCAAATTTCCTAATTAATTATGTGCCAGATCTGCCCCTTCCTCTGCTCGTGGCTGTCCAGCTTCCCCTGTTCCTGCTTTGACATGCCACCCATTCTCATTATAGGAAGCATGTGCAACAGAAAGATATCAACATATGGAATTAGAGGATGTGGATTTGATTTCCAGATCTTGCACCTACTAGCCACATGATCATCGGAGAGTACCTTCAATTTATTGGTCCCTCCATATGTCATTTATAAAATGAGGAGGCTGGAGGAGAGGAATTCTAAACTTCTGAATGAGTGATCCACCCTAAGCATATTAATTTTAGATTGTCTGTGTTTTTTTCATGTGAAGAAATCTTATATGTTCCGAATGCTTATGCCTCCCTACATGTAATTGAAAAAATTAAATTAAAAAACCCTTAAAAATACCTTCCCCTACTCATTTGTAGAGGTGGAATGAGTGCCCACATTGTGCCTAATGTTGGTTTTCATAATAAGTTGATCAGTTTTGCTGAATTTTTCCTCTCTCATCTTCTTTTTTTGATTTAAAAAAATCACTGTTATAAGGGGATGGATTTCTAGGAAGGTATCGATAAGGGAGGGAGAAATCTAAGTGATATAAAAACCAAAGCTATCAATAAAATTCTGCATTAAGAAACAAAGGCTGATTTTTAAAAATCAATATGTATGTGATTTGGTAGATATTTGGATAGATTCCCTCACTTCAAAGGAACCATGATTCCATTGGTATAAATGAAGTTCTCTCTCTTCTCTCTTATAGATTGATTTTCCATATCTGAGTAATCTTCATGAGTTGTAGGCACAGAAATCCATGGGATTCGAGATTAAGATCTTGAACCCCATTGAAGTCCCCTAGTTTAAATGGTTCATTTCACAATGCCCAGGATATGATGGGAGCTTTAATAACTGGTTGTTATCATAGGCAATAATTAGGCCATTTTTGAACTTAGGGCATCAAATTCCAAATTTCATGCTGTTTTCCCCAAATATTACTACTTCCCATTGGTCCTAGAATCTGTCCTGTCATCTGGAAGTCAATTTTCTAATAGCATGAGCTTCTTGAACCAGCATTATAAAAGAAATAGTGCTAGCTAAGCAAAATTTGCCAGATCTCAGACTTTGTCTTAACTGGGGCCTACCTTAATAGCAGATGGGCCCTTAGACAAGGTGCCTCTGGTAGATTTTGCATCTCAGTTCTTATCTTGGGATCATCTGTTTTCTGAAGCAGTGGTCAATCCATGAATTTGGTCTTTGTTTACTGCAGAGCAAGGAGAACGAGATGATGAATTGTCTTTCCTTTCTATAGAACATGTGAATCATCAGCAAGTTTACATGGAGGAGGACAACTCTGTTGTGGGGAAAAAGGGGAATCAGATTGCGATTAGACTAGTCCTTTCTCCTTCTCTCAGGTAGACCGGGGAGAGGAATATAATGCATTCTTTCCCCATTTTTCCTTCTAGGATCCTCTCAGGCATTACTTCTTAGTAGGGAAGTTTTTCCTGATTCTTCTAGGTTTTTTTTTTTATTTGTCATCAAATTATCTTCTACATCATAAGTTAATGGGGGCATGGACTTTATTTTTTCATTCTCTATGGAAGGAGGGGGGAGACCCTGAGCATCTTTTACATGGGGAAATTGAGAGGCACTCTTATAGCATACATAAAGTCTCTTTGGATATACTGGGAACTTAATAAATTGATGTGAATGACAATATGGTTTAACAATAGGATTTGTAAATTCCTACAATATCAGAGGCACTTGACCTTTCTTACATTTTAGGTTATCTGCATCACTTCTTTAATGTGGATAAACAACAATGATATATATAAAAGATGGGGATGTTTAAAGAGTTTAGAGCGCATCATCTAACTTGGGTAAGAACTATGAAGCTGACCTTCGAGGAGGCAAATTTGTTGGCCTGTGTGAATGGTGGCTTTTCCCATTTTGCTAGTTGAATAGGGGTGGGAGGGTGGGAGAAGAGTGCTGGCTTCTCAGGTAATATTCTATGGCTGGTCTCCCAAGTGCTTACTATATTTAGGGCTTCTGGCTTTCAGGAAAATAGTGGGGCCTCTCAAGAAAAATACGAAGCTACATTTTTCTAGTGTCCTTCCAACCCCAAAGCTTGAAATAGAAAAGTAGAACAAAGGAGGTTTCATTATATCAAATACCATTTGGGAGTTCAGAGTTGGATTCTTTTCAAATTGAAACAGAAAATGAAAGATTCCAAGACTGGGAGTATGTGGGAGCCAAACTTCCCCAGGAAAACCCAACATTTTCACTAAGGCCACGAATTATTTCTTAACCAAATAGAAGCAAGAAAAACAGAAACTCTTGAGTCTAATGTTTACAATTGTCAATAGACCATAAGATATAGAACTAGAAGTGTCCCTTATGGATTGTTTCATTCATTTCACAGATGTGGAAGCAGAGACCAAGAGAGGGAAAGTGGCTCACCCACAGGCCTGTAGTCAATTGGTAATGAAATAAGCATTGGAATGCAGTTTCTTGGGCCCAAAAGTCCATGTTCTTTATATAGAATCACAAAGCCTTTTAGAAGCCCAACACAGAATGGGTGGTCTTAGGATCTAATTCACTTTATCTAACTCCCTGGCTGGACAGGTGAGGAAACTGAAACCTCAGCAGGTTGTGTTTTTTTTTTGGGGGGGAATGGAGCTACAAAGAATGATCTGCATCAAAAACAATGGGTTGCTTTGTGAGTGGCCCCAAGAATTGGAAACAAAAGAGCCTATGACCAGGCATGGTAGTAAGCACCAAATGTAGGATCTGAAGGCAGGTTCTCTGACTCTAAAGACTACCTATCTTCCATTGCATCTATCACCCCTAGGAATAGTCAAGGATGGAGAGAAGTGTTCAGAAGATAGAACATCAGACTGAAATTCAGGAAAATTGCTAAGCAGCTATGTTGGGCAGAGGATAGAATACTGGTCTTGAAGTCAGGAATTCTCAGACACTAACTGTGTGACCCTGGGCAAGTCACTTAATTCTGCATGCCTCAGTTTCCCCCTCTGCAAAATGGGATGATAATAGTGCCTTTCTCCCAAGGTTGTGAGGATTAAATAAGATATTTTTTGAATAGTGCTAAGCCTAGTGCCTCACACATGGTAAGCTCTCTATAATATAAATATCAGTTATGTTATGCCCATCTTAGCTAAACAGAGATGGATTTTCCTTTGGATAATCTGAATTCATTTTGATTGCAGGTACTCGAGAACCCAGGTCACTTCTCCAAATGATGACACAGTCCAGTCATACTCACATAGGGCTTGACCATAAATCTGTGATCTCTCCTGGCCCACCCCGAAATGTTTCAGGGTTTTAAAGCCATGTCTTCTTAAGGAAGAATTAGAAGTAGGGATTTGTTCAAAAATATGAGTAAGAGGATGTACATCTGCATGAAGGAGAATGCCCCCCCCTCCCATCCCCAGGGCAGGTTCCTGCAAGCTCTCCCCTTCTGCAGACCTGATAACCAGGCCTAGCTTCCCTTGCAGATATTTTGCAAGCATCCACTTGCAGGGCGGGCCCTATCAGCCACTTCAGCTGCTCCCCTGAATTCTGCACCCCTTAGACTAGCTTTGAGGGCCTCTGCTCTAACCTTTCAGCTTTCTGCTAAAACAACAAATTAGCACTCACCTTGGCCAAACCCACAAATCTTTGTACAATTAAGTAGAAAGCTTTGGAGGAAGAAAGGGAAAAGGGTTTCCCTTTTACTCTGTGGCGCCAAACAGGCTTTTTTTTTTGGTCCTGCAAGATTAAGTCAGATTAGCAGTATCAGATAAATAGGGCAACCTTCAGTGTATTAAGCAATAAATTGAAATCTTCTATTTTAAGGCATGTATAATTCATCAGTGTGCAAGGCCTGTGAGACAGGGGGAGGTGACCAGAAGATAAATTCACCGGGAGGTCATTAGAACAAAAGTTTTGTTACTGAATTTCACACATACACACAAAAAAACTGACCCTAATTAAATACAGCTGGAACAATACCTATGAAACAGAGGGTCACCAAGATGAGACCTTCTGACCCTAAGTCTATTACAGTTCTTTTTATTTCTAAAGGCCGGTCTGATAATCAACTGGAAATCATCCATGTTGCTCCCTGTGCCACAAAATTCTGCCCCTGGTCATAGGCTCTTTTGTTTCCAGTTCTTGGGGCCACTCACAAAGCAAACCCATTGTTTTTGATGCTCAGATCATTCTTTTGTAGCCCCATTCCTCCCCTTCCCCCCAAAACACAACTAATCAAGCAGGATTTCAAGCTGCAAGAAATTGTAATGGAAAATTATACACATATATGTGTATGTATATTATATATATATACATGAGTGTATCATATATTACGTGTATTATATAATTTATATTGTATGTATTTTATTGTGTCCATATTATATACCCAGATGTGTATATTCACATATATACACATAATACACACATGTTTATATGTATAAAATCAGACACACACACACACACACATATATACATACATATTCACATGGTTCATTTTACAGGAGAGGAAACTGAGATCTATTAGACCTCATCAAGGACCCCAATAATTCATCTTTCTGTGAAACTCACACCTCCTCAGCATCCCTCTGACCCTGGGACCCTCCTCTCCTCTCATTAGAGAGAGTGAAGGATGGACATCAGAGATGTTCTCCCATATCCTCCATTTAAGGAGGGAACTCTATGCATTCTCCTCATTTCCCACCCAGCTGCAAGTCTTCTCTTTATACTTCATTCCCTTTTCAGCTTCTTTTTATATATTGTTTTCCCCTGTTAGATTATAAGCTTCTTGAGGGCAAGGACTGTTTTTTGCCTTTCTTTGTATCTTCATGGCTTAGAATTTCACAGTATCTGGCAAATGGTATGGGCTTAATAATATTTAGTGACTGATTTGTCCAAGGCAACACAAGTAGATATGTAACAAATGCAAATGAAACTCAAGTTTGGGAGGCTATGGAATATGCCTTGCAATGCTTCCTTGCTAGTCACCCTGGAGAAATTTTCACACAGAATTAGTTCTGATTGGTGACCACCTCTCTAGGACTACTGCTCATCAATATTGCATGCCAATGTCATGATGCCATGCTTGCCCAGCTTCTGGATAATGGATAATATTCTTGTGTTTTCCCAGTTAGCAAGGGAGTGACATAAGGTTGTGTGCATGCTCCTATGCTTTTTAACATGATATTTTCAGTAATGTTGTCAGATGCCTTCCACAAGGATGAAAGGCAGTTATGACACTGATGGTAAATTATTTAACTTGAAAGGGTTGCTAGCAAAGACTAAAGTGGAGGGAGAATTGCCTGGTCAGAGGTGCCTGATTTTCTTTTTTGTTCCAAGATGATTGTGTATTCAGTGAAACCATTAGCTACAGCAAATGGAGAAATTTTGAATATTGTGAATAAGTTTATTTATCTTGGCAGTACATTTTCCAGGGATATACACCTAAATGATGAGGTTGACACATATTTCTAGAGCTAGCTCAGTGTTTGGTTGATTCCAAAGGAAAGTGTGGAAGGGAAGAGGCTGACTACCAAACTGAAGGTCTGCAGAGCCGTTGTGCTGACCTCATTGATGTATGCATGTGACACCTGGACAGTCTACCAGCGCCATGCTAGGAAACTAAATCACCTCCATTTGAATTGTTTTAGGGAGATTTTGAAGATCACCTGGCAGGAGAAGACACTAGATATTGAGGTCCTTTCTTGAGCTAAACTGTCAAGCATTCAAACTCTACTACAGAGAGTACAACTATGATGGGCTGGCCACACTGTTCAAATGTTAAACTTACATCTACTTAAAAGACTATTTTATAGACAATTCATGTGAGGAAGGCACACACGTGATGGTCAGAAGAAAGATACTTTCAAGGTCTTTCTGAAGAACTTTGGAATTGATTGTGTGACATGGGAGAGGCTAGCAAAGGACCACCCAGGATGATATGCCTGAAGAGAAAAAAAGGTGCTGTGTTCTGTGAGTGAAACAGAATTTCAGTAGCTCAAAAGAAATGTGAGATGAGTGATTTTAGAGACATCTGCATTCCAAATGTTTGTATGGATCATTGTACTCAAACTGTGGTCAAGAATTCCAGACTTTTATTGGTCTGATCAACCACAATAGGACACAAGGTACCTTGACTCCAACTTAATGAGGTCATTTGGTTTCTTTTCAAGAACAAAAGGTCACAACCAACCAGTTTCTGAATAATCTCAGTTATGATTCACTTCATTCTGGATAATCTTCCTCTTTCCTCCTAAACTCTTTCCTTTCCCTCCACTCTATAAGCCTATTTCTGGAACAATGAACCATAATCAATCTACCATTGCTTCTAAAAAGAGGAGAATGTCTGGAGAGTTTGGTCTTTTAATAGACGATAGGCAATCAATAAACATTTATTAAATCCTCAGACACTATGTATTCATAGTGCTGGAGGTGGTGTCAAGACCTCACCAGTCTTGACATCTTCAGACTACAGTAACTAAAGTCCTAGAAACCTCTCCTTTGGATTTCAGAGAGCAGCCAAGGTAGATAGGTTTACAGCAGTAAAGTATTGTCTGAAATCAATGTTGTTTTTTAATTGATATGTTAGTACAAGAATTCATGTAATTCTAGGGAATCACTAGTGAGAAAAAAATGTTTTGCATGTTACCAGTTTTATTTTGTGTACTTCATTTTATGAGTTATTTCATGGTTACTATGTTAGGAAAAGGGTATATTATCAGAATAATGTTTTGTTATAAAGAATTATATACACAAAGATGTATTTTCAACAGTCTATAGCAAAATAGAATAATTTTTCATAGTCACAAGAGTGTAACCCTAATTTCCCAAAAGCTCAATGTATCAACACTCATTTTTTTTTAAACTTTTGTGCCTTTTCCTAGGGATATTACCTTTGTGAAAGCTGAAGATTTATTGTATTTATTTACCATATCCTTTTGTTAGCCAAGATGAATCAGTTTAGCACATAAACTTGTACAATAATCCTTGGGAAAGTAAGAAGAGAAGAAAAAAACACCAAAAGGGCAGGGCACACAAATACAGAAATCCCAACTCAGTCATGTCAATCATTTAAAAAACTCATTCATAATATAATTCTTGCACCAATCTTAAGGCAAGTAGATCCCAGGTACTTTACAGTGATTGAAAACCTTCTATCCAGAATTGTTTCCATCACCATGGGAGAAAAGAAATATACATTCAGTTATTCTATAACTGTCAATTCATCTACTATTAGAAATTTTTTCTGAAAGCAGAAACCAGAAGCAGGACATCATGACTCAAGCTTAATTTTCTCTTTCCCAGCCTTTTAATATCCTCAAATAGATGCAATTCTTGTGTAGGAGATGTTCATGACATGAAAGACCCAAGTACCCTTCCCACCTCTTCTGGTTCTCAGCCAATATCCAGTATAATGAGACAAAATCGCTCTCCACTTGCAAACATGCAATTCACAACATTAAAGAAGACCCCCCCCCCCGAATTTACAACCATTGGTTCCAAAGATGCAAGTCACTTATAGTCCAAAATATAAGAATCCTTGTGGCAGAGAATTTCCTGTAAGTCCTGTCTTTGCTTCACTCCAGTAGAATAAGGGCTAAGGGGCTGCAGGGGACTATTTTTTTCTCTTTTCCTACTTTTGGCCATTTTCTACTTTTCTCTTAAAGCTGTAGTTTATACAGAAAAGACAAAGGAAAATTTTGGAGATATTCTAATATTCAGTTGCATCTTCTCTAAACAAAATGTGTACAAATTGTCCAAAATCTTGTTCCTCTCCCTAGATTCCCTCCAACACCTTCCCTTCTTGAGTTATTAGTATGGTCCACCAATTACTACCCCTACCCATTTCCCTCAGGGGAGGATAATATTTATTCCTATTAGTCACTCCAGTGGGAAAGAGAGAGGGAAGGGGAAAATATCCTAGCATCTCCTTTGATCCTAGCATCTGCCTTTTAATGTTAGGGCATCGTTATTAGACAGTTTATGAAAAGAAAGGTCATTTTAGCCTCCAAATATCTGGTCAGAGATTAAGATATGTAAAGCAGACTATGTTCCAAGAATTTGAAAATGTCTTTACTGAGAGTGGGCCAGATAGCTTGTAGGAAGGTTTAGTTAAACAGATAGTTAATAGAATTTGAAACACAGTATGGAGTCAGAGATTCTAAGACTAATTTTTCAAAGACAGCTTCTCCTAATACAAGAGCCAAAAAGAAAACAATATAACCAAGACCCCTAAAGTCTCAGGGTATTATGATCCTATGCCAGGATCCTACAAAGACTATTTTTAATCAATTAAGCAATTCAGACACATGTTAGGTTGCCGGTCACTTGTGATTGCAGACAATAGAGGCAAATAACATGTGGGGAGCAGCAGTCATTATATGGTAAGTGAAACTAAAAGAATACTTAAAATATTCTAGTGGGAAGGGGCAGCCTATAACTGAATCTTGATAACTTAATTTTTTATTACTATTTTGTAATATTAATAGGCCAATGATCTAAGTTTAATTTTGCCTTTGACACATAGTAGTTATGTGCCCATATGGGTAAGGCATTTAATGAGGTCATTTCCTAGAAAACTCTCAAAAATATAAATTATTGATGAATTTGTATTAGTGAAGGGAATTTCCACACCTGGAATCACCCTGCTTTGATAGTTTAACTTTTACAATATCAGATTTTTTAAAAAGAACTATCTAAACTTAATTACAATATCAGATTTTTTTTAAAAGAAGTTTTTTTCTTTTATAGATGTACTATCTAAACTCAATTTGGTTTTCACAGCATTAATCTCTTACTGGCTCCCTTTCATATGCCCTGCAGATGTTGTCTGAAACCTTTTCCTGTTCTTCAGCTTACAATTCCACCTCCTCTCCTCACCTTCCACTTTACACCTCCACATCAAAACCTCTTTATAGCTTCTTGTAGCCTTTCATTTCTCCCAGCAGCCTCACAGGATGAAGCATACACCCCTCCCCCCTTGACTCGCTCCTCTCCCATTCCTCCTGAGACCTTGCTAAATCAACCACAGATTCCTAGATCTAGAGGCAGAAGAGAATCTTCTTGCTTTTCTAATCCAATCTCCCCCTCCCATTTTACATTAAAGAATCTGAGGCCCAGAAAGATTGAGAGACTTGAACAAGATTAAGTAGCTTAACCATGAGATAAACCTAGACCCTCTTCCCCCCATTCTGAATACATCACTATTTCTAGTAAATTCTGTGTGTCTCTCCTAGTCCCATCTTTAATTTCTTCCACTCCACTGGTTTATTTACCTATAAACATGCTTCCATCTAATCTAGGCTTTAAAAAAGGCAAATAAAACTTTTCCTTTAATTCTGATCTCTTTTCATAATCTTGCTCTTCTCTGTCTCTCCAATCTGTTTTTTTTTTTTGTTTTTTTTTAAGGTTTTTTTTGCAAGGCAAACGGGGTTAAGTGGCTTGCCCACGGCCACACACACAGCTAGGTCATTATTGAGTGTCTGAGGCCGGATTTGAACCCAGGTACTCCTGACTCCAGGGCCGGTGCTTTATCCACTGTGCCACCTAGCCGCCCCTCCAATGTGTTTTTATACATGTTTCCCTTTCATTACTATCCACTCCAACTGGATTTTTACTCCTCACTGTTCCCAGATCTTGTTCCTCTTCTCCCCCTACATTAATCTTGAACTCACTAATCTTCATACTTAAACTTGGAATAGACTTCCCATATGTCTTCACTTTTTTCTTCTTTCCAGACTCAGTCCACATACCTTTTTTTTTAGGGTTTTTTTTCAAGGCAAATGGGGTTAAGTGACTTGCCCAAGGCCACACAGCTAGGTAATTATTAAGTGTCTGAGACCGGATTTGAACCCAGGTACTCCTGACTCCAAGGCCAGTGCTTTATCCACTATGCCACCTAGCCACCCCACCTTTTGTTTTATATTACATTATCTTCTGTATTGAATGATCTTTGGCTTATTCCCTCAGAGCTAGGCTACCACAAGGTTCTCAGGGATAATTCTTTCTTCTGCTTCTATCTGGTCTAATCCTCATCAGTTATTATTTTTTAAAAAGTAAGACTTGTAGAGCATTTGAAGAATTGAAAAATATTTTATATGTTATCTTTTTTGATTTTCACAACTCTGTAAGGTAGATGTTTTCTTATCCCCATTGTACAGATGAGGAAACTGAGTCAGAGAGTAATTAAGTGATTTGCCCAGGATCATACAACTAGTAAGTGTCTGAGGCAGAATTCAAATCCAGGTTTTCCTGACTCTACATTTCATGCTGTGCCACCTTGCTGACCCCTTTGTTAAACACAAGCAACTAGTACCCCAGTGACATTTCACCAAAATATGGAGTAGCTCTTACAAAATGGAAATTATTTCAAAACTATGGCAAGAGCACATGTATAAACCTCTTCCTCCCAAGAACCTTGAGGGTATACTCTCTCCTACACCACCATGATCTCTAGGGGATAAGCTCAAAACTTAGCTCAGTTGCTTTATAGACTTGATTTCACCAAATTTGTATCCAGATGAAGCATGACTGTTCCATGAGTCCATGTTCCAGCTTTTACTGGCAAGGATCCACAAGGTACAGTTTTGTTCCTTGAGTCATTGAAGCTGGGTTGGCAGCAACACCCAACCTAGAACTCATGGCAGGAATTCCAGGAAACCTTCCAAATTCACTCTCTCTACCTAGAATTCTGTTTTTATTCAATTGTATTCAACTCTTCATGACCCCATTTGGGGGTTTCTTGGTAAAGCTACTGGGGCATTTTGCCATTTTCCTTCTCCAACTCACTTTATCGATAAAGAAACTGAGGTAAACAAGGTTAGGTGACTTCCCCAGGATCACACAACTCAGAAATGTCTGAGGCCAAATTTGAACTTAGAAAGTAGAGTCTTCCTGATTCTACATCTGGCATTCTATCCACTGTGACACCTAGCTGCCCTTTCACCTAAAACAAAAAAAGATCAAATGTAGAAGCCAAGGACTTTTCAAAGAGCTGATTGATCTAAGAGAAGAGAAGGCTCCATGACCTCTCCCTTTACAGCACTGGAAAGAAGGAGTCATTGAATGAGGCCAACAGGTTGAAGCAGACCACGAAGACTTTGTGAATGACCCTGTTGCCAATCAAAGACCCTCCTCTCCAACACATGGTCAGATGGCCAGAACCAACCACATGGATGAAATTTCATGCCCATATAACTTAGACTGTGAGTTTCTTGAGGGCAGCATCTTCTTTTTCATATTTCATATCCTCAGTGCAGAGTACCTATCATATAGTAGATGCTTACTGTTTACGGATTGGTGACTGATCAAGCAGAAAGGTCAGTAAGAAGAGGAACACTTTGGAAAATACCTATAGGAGTATTACTTAGACTCATCTGTAGAATAGAATTGCTTTACCTCAGAGGGATATGAGGAAGAATAATTTAATAAAATTAGTAAACCATACTGCATTGCAGCTTAAGCAGCAACGTACATGGCTTCTTCCAACCAAAAGAGAACAGATACTGTCATTATCGCACCTCTCCCCCTCATCTGCCCCCAAAGATAGTTCACAATGACTCTCTGCAAAGTGATTCAGCTTTCTTGCTTTGGGTGGACATTTTTGAAAGCAAAAATGGCATGAAATTTTTTTCTTATCACTTCTATGTATTCATACATACAATAATTTACTGTAATGTTTTGTTTCCCTTGAAAAAAAAAATTTAAACAAGTCTTTCAGCCTTCAAAGAAATCACCTGAATTTGGGCAAATGAACTGATGCTGAATGAAGAAGGCAAGACCAGGAGGATAATGTCATGACAATGTTTGTCACCATACAAATGACAACAGTCTAACAGGAAGGGTCATAGGTATAAGTATGTAACTCATCTGATGTAATGTAAATGAAAGCAAGAACAACTAAAAGACAGTTGATCTCCATTGAATTGTGATGGTCTTGCTTGGACCCAGAGAAGAGATAAGGAAACATGCTTCTGTGATAAAGAGGCAGAGGAATGAGAGTTGCAGAATTGGGCATATGATGTCAGATCCAGTCAGTTTACCAGACAAGAATTAGAGCACAATAAAAACTACAAAATGAACGGTTTTGACTATAGTAAATTAAAAAGGTTTTGCATTAATGAAATCAATGCTGCCAAAATTAGAAGGAAAGAAGAAAGCTAGGAAACAATCTTCACAACCAGGAGTTCTGATAAAGTTTCACTTCTTAAATATATAGAGAATTGCATCAAATTTATAAGAACACAAATCATTCCCTAATTGATAAATGGTCAAAGGATATGAACAGACAGTTTTCAAATTAAGAAATGAAAGCCATATATAATCATATGAAAAAATGCTCCAGATCTATTGATTAGAGAAATGCAAATTATAACAATGAGGTATCATCTCACACTTATTAGATTAGCTCACATGAGAAAACAGGAAGATAATCAATGTTGGAGAGGTTATGGGAGGACTGGGACATTGATGCATTGCTGGTGGAATTGTGAATGGATCCAACCTTTCTGGAGAGCAATATAAAACTATGCCCAAAGAGCAATAAAACTGTTCATACCTTTTGACCCAGCAATTCCAATTCCAAATTTATATCCAGAAGAAATTACAAAACAATGGCAAAAGTCTTACATGTTCCAAAATATTCATAGCAACTCTTTGTAGTGGCAAAGAATTGGAAACTGAGGTGATGGCCATCATTGAAGAATGGCTAAATAAGTTGTAGTAAAGGAATACTATGGAATATTATTGTTCTATATAGACACCATAAATGGTCAGACTCTAGAGAAGCATGGAATGAGTTACAGGATCTGATGATGAATGAAGGGAGCAGCTCCAAGAGAACAATGTAGACATCATCATAACTATGCGATGAACAATCTTGATGGAAGCAGCAGCTCTTGACAGTCCAGAGAGCTAGGGCAACTGTATTTGACTGGTTATTGGACTATATTATCCCCAATCTGAGGAAGAAAAATAAAACAAAACAAAACACAGAAAAAAACAACCCTTCTGAATCTGATGAACACTTTATAAAAATTATCTAATATATCTCTTTCCCTTAATCCTAATTCCTCATGCCAAAAATTACTAATTTATAAATATGTTTGACAAAATATGTATGTAAAATGCTAACCTGACTGTTCCTTGCTAGGGGGAGGGGGGTGGGAAGGGAGGGTGGAGGGAAATTTTATAACTTGGAAATATGCATGCACAAATGGGTGAAAATAAATAAATAGAAAAATAGGAAAAAAAAAAAGATCTGGTTAGTTTGGCCCAACTGTTACAAGAGATGCCTCAATAGCATTTGGGTGAATGGATGGAGTGATGTTCTGGGAAGTGACTGTCATATAGGAAAGACATAAAGGCATCAATAACAGAGAAAGACAGAGAGAGGGAGATAGGAAGACAAAGACAGAAAAAAAAATCAGAGACAGAAAAAGAACAAGAGACATAGAGACAGACACAGAGACAGAGAAAGAAAAAGAGATACAGATACAGAGATAGAGATAGAGATGAGAGAAAGATATAAGAGAGAGAGAGACATAAAGACATGAGAAAGACAGAGAGACTGACAGAGAGAGAGAGAGAGACAGAGACAGACAGAGATAGAATTTCATGCCTGCTTCTTTTAGGAGAGGCTCAGGACAGTTTCTTTTCTTTGTTATAGCTACTGTAGCATTTTACATTATATTGAACAGCATTGGCACCTCAGCCTGTATTTTTCCTAGCTATTGTAGCCACAGCTATGCAGTTTTCATTGTTCATTCCATAGGAAATGTTTGTATGACCACAGATGTCCAACTTGAGGAAGGGAAAGACTCCCAGGGATGCATGTCTCCTCCCACGTAAACTTCTTTCTTTCCTTTCACACTTGGTTCAAACCCTTGAGGACCAACAGTTATAATCCCATTGTGGCTTTAATGTGGCCATAAAAGCAAGAATTTTGTTTTTTAACATTCACATACCCTGGTCTAAATGTAATGTCACTGATCATTTATTTGACTTATGTCTCTTCAACTTGACCTATAAGTCTCTGTGCCAATAAAGAGTGGAAACTTAATGCAGAAGAACATTTAATTAGTCTTCACTTATAGCTACCTGATGAGTTGGATTGGCTTTGGAAATGGAAAGGATTGGCTGCCAAAGAAGGATTCTAATTTTATACATGATACCCCGGGAAGACTCAGAAATAGTCTCTACAAAAATAATACTTCCAAGTCAGGCACTTCACGTACAACAAGTTGCTTGCAAAGGATACAAGGAACTTCTTGAGTTGAGACCACTGCCGATATCTCATGGACATTTCCGTTCAAATCTAGACCAAGGGTTCCCCTTTGGATTTTTCTTTGGGACACTCTTAGGGACATGAACAAGTTGGACTCAGTTACACATGTGCTCTACATAACACTTACACATGGCTACCAAAAATGTAGGGACCATTATTGGGGAGATTTAGAGATAATATAATTTCCTTTTTCAATACCGCTTGCTGATTTTCTTTCTTATTCATGCCCCAGTTCTGTTAGTCACCATCAATTAGTACAGCTGGTTAGCAGAATAAAGATCATGGGTTCCATCTCTCTATGGATCAAAGAGATTTTTTATGTCCCTTCCAACCATTCCACAAGAGCTTATTGCAAATACCTACTATGTGTCACTAAGGATAAAAAAAGGCAAGAGACAAATCTTGCCTTCAAGATTCTAATGGGGGAGACAACTTGATGATTGTCATATATACATACATATATATATATATATGTATATACATATATATGAACAATGTCAATGAAATGGAATGTGAGGTGGGATGTGCCAACATTAGAGAAAGGGAAGGGATTGCAGGAGGTGAAAGAAGCCAGAAAGCTGAGGAGGGAAACATTGGAGTAGGGGAAATTAGTTAAAAAGGTCTAAATCGGAAGACAAAGTGTCATTATGACAGGTACAGGAAGGAGGGCAATGTAGCTGTATTAGAATGTGTCTGGAAGAGAGTGAAGGATAAGTCTATCAATCATCTATCTATCTATCATCTAGCTAGCTCACCAGCTATCTGTGTGTATATCATAGGCGTTAAGTGGAAGTTTAATGTTTCAATGTCTAGCTACCAAAATGATCTTCTAAGACACCAATCTGATCATCTCCCTCCTCTCTCTCTCTCTCTCTCTCTCTCTCTCTCTCTCTCTCTCACACACACACACACACACACAAATACACACACATCACTAAACTGCAGATAGAAAAAATATGGCTAAAACTAGCTAGCTAACTAGATGGTAGATAGATGGATAGATAGATAGATAGATAGATAGATAGATAGATAGATAGATAGATAGATCATAGAGAAACAGATGCTAGAAAAATAGATAGATGATAGATAAATGATGGATAGATAGTAAAATTACAATAATATAGGTTTCACTTCCAAAAAAGTTATATAACCTATAGAATTTAAAAGCTAGAAGGAACCCTAGAGATCAGCTAGTCTAATCCCCTTATTTTATAGAGGAATTTGAGACTCAGAGAGGATAAATGACTTGACCACACAAGACTGCCAGTTATTGAGAGAGCAAGGATAAAATTCCTCCTGACTAAGATCTTTGATTCCTACTCATAAACATGGCTGCTTATGTTGGGAGATCCATACTCCAGATGAGTTTATCTTGGAAGATTTCCTGGCAATTCTGAAACCATTGGATTTGAAGGTTAAATGTATGACCATTTTTAATAAAGGCATCCTTTATGTTGTACCTGGTATAACAAAATTCTTTTTCATGCAGTTTGAGATGTTAAATAGAAGATTTCATAACAATGAAAACAGTCATTCAAGCACAGAAGATGATTATATATCAAAATCAAGAATTTTCTCATCCTATAATGAAGATATTGGAAAGTTCTAATGGTATTAGCAATATTTCTGATGACTATGATAGCTAAATGGATAAATATTTAGAGAAAAAGGAGGGACTTTTTTGAATAATGAGGTTCTTTCATTTTCAACAATGTGTCCCTGGTTCTCTAGTTCACCTTAATCCATAACAAATTTTCTCTTGGGAAAGAATAAGTGCATAACAGTTAGAGAAATTGAGCTTATTTAACAAATAAATCAGAAAGTTGCAAATGTCACAGTTGGGATGCCTCTGACCTCCTTTTCCTTCTCTCTTAGCATGCCCCCTGAGCTTGGGTCACTGTCTTTCCCCTACAGGGAATGCTTCCTCTAATCTGAAACCTTTTATGTATAGTTACCTAGCTTTAGCAGTCAGACTTGGTTATCAGTTTGTTTTCTATCCTAGCTCCTGTGGTGACAGAAGTGGAGACAGTCCTGGTCTTGAGTCAGTCTCTCCTTGACTCAATGTTTGGCCTTGGAAAATTCTTGCCCAGCAAAGAAGACATATGAAGATAGCATGCAGATTTGATTTATTTAGACTGGAAGCTCCTTGCTAGCAATTTCTTTGTATTTCTAGTGTTTAGTTCACAGTAGGTCTTTTATAAATGCTTGTAGAATTGATTTGACTTGATGCATACAAGGATCACAACTACATTAAAGAACATATTAAAAGTGCTATACATAAATTATCTTGTTTGATCTTCACAACAACCTGGTAAATTAGGCACTATTATGATCACCATTTTACAGGTGAGGAAGCTAGGGCTTACTTGGAAAGACTAAAGAATTAATCTAGGGGCACGGAGCTGAGAAGTGACCAAGGTCTTTCTGACCCTAATTCCAGAACTATCCACTATATGACATTGCCATTTAAAATGCCAAAAATCATCATCTTTGGTTATCTAAAAACTCTGGTCTTAACATAAAGGAAAGGTATCTGGGAAATGAGGAATTTCTAACTTCGCTGTCATATTTTATGGAGGCTAGAAACAATTTTGTAATGTTGTTATCCAGTTATTACTAGCTCTTGTACTTGCTGCATATGGGATTTTGAACAATTAACTCCTCCTCTCTGGGTCTCAAAGGGAACTGGAGTAGATGATCCCTAAGAATCACTCTCTCTAATCCTATTAACCTAGAAACTTAGTACCAAGTTTGAAGATTCAAATCATTTAGCATTTATGAAGTGCATAACTATTTGCCAGGTACTGAGGGTACAAAGAAAAGCAAATGTAGTATACAAAGATGAGAAATCGATTTAACAGGCATTTATTAAGGGTCAACTGCATGCAAAGCATAATACTAGGGGCTAGAGATTCTAAGACAAAAACTGGGGAAAAGCAGTTTTCCCCTCCAAGGGAATCTCCTAAATGATCAGCATTTTTCATTTTCAAGTAGAAGCCTGTAATTCTTTAGTTCACCTTTACTGGTTTGCTCCGGAGCAAACTGTGGTGGACCATTAGGCAATAATGAATCTGTCTCGATATTCATCCCAGTGTAACTCTCTTTTCACAAATGTCACTTAAAAGTATGATGGTTCTTTCATTTATTCCCCTGCAAAAGGGAAAGGGAAAATGTCAATAGCTATTTTATTTAGGTAGGAAGATCATTGGGGAATGGGGTGCTGTTTTTCAAAAATTCCTTATCCATTGAAGTTGGCTTTAAAGATTTGTGAAGGGAAGAGGTTTGTTGGTTCTTCTATTTTTTTTAAACATGCTAGTATATATGGAGCAGAGCAGATGTCCTAGGAGTAACGCAAGGCCGTCATTCACTCTCAAAGTTCTGCTGCTGCCCATAATCTGCTTGGGCGCTTTCTGACATCAGCAGAGTTCCTCAAGTGAATTACAACCTTCTATCCACTTTGGGGCCATCCATTACACTGCGTAAGCATCAGCCAAGATCCAGTTGGCGC
This sequence comes from Macrotis lagotis, assembly GCF_037893015.1. Taxonomy (NCBI): domain Eukaryota; kingdom Metazoa; phylum Chordata; class Mammalia; order Peramelemorphia; family Peramelidae; genus Macrotis; species Macrotis lagotis. Next base: position 35,275,696 of record NC_133664.1, on the reverse strand, counting down.
ATCTCGCTGCGTGCTTTCATGAACAGATTTATAATGAGAATGAAGCACAGTTTTATCGAGACGAAACAGGGCTTGCATAAAACCCCCCAAATTATTAGGGGTTGGTTTTAGGGACCAAAGTCATTTGTGGAGTATTTTTTTCCAGTTCACTAGGAAAGGAGCTACTCAATCCTATGAGCTTAGGGGGAAAATCGACTAAACAATGGAAAATCAGTTTCATTTTTTTTTTCATATTTTTTTCTGGCTGGATATGGTGGGAATGTTCATCACCCAGTGTGAAGTAATATGTGAAACAGGTGTTTTATTCCCTAGCAGGTAAAAATGGGTTTGATTCCTGTGAGATGTAGACATTTCAAGGCTACCAGCAAGAGGTCCAGATGGTGTGTATTTTCATATCTAATATTATATAAAAGATTTCAAATGTATCTGACTCCTACCAAACCCATAAATTCAGAGCTTATTGCTGTGCTGAACAGCTATGGTGGATACTAATTAGTATGACTGCTTCAACTTTGCTATACTAGGGATCACTTGCATAGCTGATCCATTTTATTTCCAGCTTCCTGTGAAAAGAACTCTGGTTCCAATTGGGCTGCTCATCTCAGTTAAGGGCCAAGTTCTCCTGACCGAGATCATTTGAATTTAAGGTGTTCTGAATTTTCTGTGATGGATTCACAGGGAAAAGTGCTGATCTGATTTTTGTTAGGGCAGATCACTTAAATTGAGGAGCCAGAGACCCTTCCACATTCCCCTCATTTCCCTCTATTTTGTAGCATATAATCTGAATATTAATAACAGCTTGTTTGCATGAACTCCTCCTCACCTCACACACAAACATGTGTTTGAAGAATTCAAGTAAATTTCCACTTGGCAAGAAATAAGCTTTTGAAATAGTAAGGTAAATTAAGGATAAATCTAATTCTAGAAAGGAATAATATGAGAAGGATTAGGTTGGTTACCTTGGCTGTAGAGAAATAGGGCATTATTTTATCACCCAACCAAGATCTCCTGCTTCCCATTCCCAAGATTGGGTAAGACAATGTCTTCTCTGATTGAGATGCATCTTGATGGCTTTAGTATTTTCCAGACTTCCTTGAAGGACTATTGTTCTGAACTGTCACCAGTTTCTTTTTCTTCTCTCCCCAAAGGAAGACTCCACTCTGATCTTGTTTCTCAATCACATAGTAACTGTATTCTTTTTGTTAACTTTGACTATTTCTATAAGATCTAGACGTCAAAACAGAAAAAAAGGAGGGCAAGTTAGAAATAAGCCTCATTTCTCCCTCTCCTATTGTTACTACTAATGTAATATCCCCTTTTCTCTCTCTCACTTCTGGGATGGCCAGACTTTGGCTGTCCAGAGGGAATCAACAGAAGGGTATACAAGAAGAAACAATAAAACAAAGGTGATACAAAGGTCTAGGTTTGAGTTTAAAGGGAAAGGGAGGATATGATACATCTCTAGGCAACAGAAATTTGAATGGAAGGTCTCAAGAACAGGGAAATGCCAGGGCATGTGGGTGGCAAACTTTCCTGGCTGAAACCTGCCATTGAATCTATTTTGCCAAAGCAAAACAAAATGTAGTTGAAGGGTCCTGACAGCAACAAGATATGAAAACAGAAAGCACTGAGTCAGTGAGTTTCAGTTTGTTCCAGGTCCTGAGTTTATACTCTATGTTGTAAGGAGGAGATAATGTTCATATCTAGAGCTCCTGAATTTTCATCTGAAGTCTGAATCTGCAAGACATGTGATTCATACATTGGAGATTGTATCATATTTCTTATTTTTTCTTTTTGTCTGTATTCAGAGAGAGGCTGTGGGATCCTAAATAACAAGTATTTTCTGAGGCTTGGAAAGTCTTTATCTGGGTCTGCCTAGGTCTAGAAGAAGCTGTGGGCATCATCCATGGGATAAATATTTTATTATGGATTGTTTTGTTGCTTTTTGTCATTTTGCAAAGAAGCCGCACCACAGTGTCCATTACCCGAGCATATCTGATCAATTCTAGAAAGAGACAACTCAATGGCAAGTTATTGTGACCAAACTTAGTAAACACTATAGGCAATTAGAGAAAATGCAGATTTCACCAGCAGGTGGGGGCTTCTGATTAGATTAATATACAATAACCATACAATAACCATAACCCTTGGTCTAGTATGTCACTTGTCTACCAAAGGGGAGTTGGAATTGGGAGATAAAAGGTGGTTGATGTCCTTTATTCTTGAAGAGGATCAAAATGATTTCATCCATTGTTGGGGTCAAGGTACAGTGTGTCCAACTGTGACTGATCAGACCAAAATAAGCCTGGAATGCTCTATCACAGATTGAGCACAAATAGTCCATATGAATATTTTGAGTGGAGATGACTCTAAATTTTCAAATCTCACATTTCAGAACCTCAGAGAAATCAATACTTTCTCAGCATTACTTGCCAACAGGGTAAAACATCATAACTATGTAGCTGTGTGGGTCGATTTTCAGCTCATTCTTCCTGTTGAACAGGAGTAAGCTAGTGATTAGAAGTGCTAAATAATGCCTAAATCGATGTGAAAAATCCCTATCAAAATATCAATACATTTTTGGGTAAAGGCACAAAATTTCTATACTTGTTTATATTCCACATCAGCAAGGGGAGAAGCAAGTCTGATTATGAGTAATAGTTGAAGTGAAAAGAACCATAGAATTTGGTAGTGAAAAAAAAATCTTAGATACAATCTAATACAATGTTATTACATGCCTCCTTCATCTTAAAAATGATCTCCTGAATTGCTACAGAGAAGTATTGAAGGTCATAGTTATCATATAATCTAAATTATATTCACAGGATTTCAACTCAGTTTCTCTAATTTTAGAACTTATTCTCTTTCTGCTACATTACAGACTCTTGTTAAGTAGATGGACCCGTTCCTGGGGCCTGGAAAAGCAAAAAAAAAAAAAAAAAAAGGAAGAAGGAAGAAGAGGAGGAGGAGGAGGAGGAGGAGGAGAAAGGCAGTGATTGAAGACTAGCATCTCAGGGGTTTTTTTTTTATGAATCCTAATAGATCCTTCCTCCCTGAATTGAGTTGAGTCTTGAAGGAAGAAAAAAACAGTTGATCAGATAGATTTGAGAAAATCATTGCTGCAATAGCAGGGGTGTATTTTATAGATTATCTGGGTAGTAAAGTCATCTGGGAAATGGGACAACTATAAAATTGTGCAATTTTCAGGAGGCGGGGGCTTCTGATTAGATAAATACTCAATAACCCTAACCCTTGGACTTGTCTGCCACTTGCCTACCAAGGAGGAAGTTGAACTGGGAGATAAAATATGATTGTTGTCCTTCATTCTTCAAGACGATCAACATGATTTCGTCCAATGTTGGGGTCAAAGTACAGTGTGTCCAACTGTGGCAAATCAGACCAATCCAAGCTTGTAATGCTCCGTCACAGGTTGAAACCATCACGGCCTGTGGAATCAGTCTCCTTTCCTCACAGGCCCAACTTATAAAGCCCCAATCCAATCTTGTTGCCTGCTCTTTCGACTTTCCCCTTTCTCTTGACGTGAAATTATATATTGCCTCATCTTCTCTCTAATCCAACAATCCTCCTGTTTCAAGTTTTTATTTTCTAAGTGACTGAGCAATCATAAACTCTCCGATTGAGCAAATTCCCAGAACTGTTCCTGAAGCACTGTTGTTATACTTCAGTCCTTCAGAGGCATGTGTGAGAAGGCCTCCGCTGAGACCTCCCTGTCAATCTTGTCCTATAATCAGCATTTTCCCAGGTGCCTCTATTCCATGGTCGCTATGTTGGTCTGTGCTTGCTTGGCATCCCTTTGGGAAGAGTTTGTATTGCGTTTTCATCTCAGAAAAGATACCCTAGTCACAAACCAGTCATCTGCCTGTTAAGCTGTATTTAGAACAAATCACTCTCAAGGAAAACAACCACAACCACAACAAAAGAACCACACTTCTTTTTTCTGAGATTTTTAACGAAATGTTTGATGTTGTCGGGATTTCCAAACAATTCATGTGAAATTGGGGATTGTTGTTCCCATGATTTATTTACCATATATAGCGAACTCAGCTGGAGTGTTGTTGCTGCCACTGCCGATTCTGCCACTGAAATTTTAGCTGGGTTTGGAAAATGGAGAAAGTCTCCCAGGAGACCATTTTCAAAGGATGAAAGTCAATGGAGTCACCAGGTTCAAAATCGTCCATGATACCCTGAAGTTTGCCCTGGTGTCAGCCTTTGATATCATTAGTCACCTGATCAGAAATTCCATTGAGAGGAACTATAGTTACTTCAGTTATCTTGGCTCTACTTCATCAGATTTTGTATCATAAAACAAGAATTAAAAAAATACAGCAACAATGATGAAAGGGACAATAATGAGGAAACAATAGAAATGGGGGAAAACGGATGGAAGTGATTTTTTCAGATTCTTACCCACAAAATCAAAATGGTGCCACCAAGCAAAACATTGGCCCTTGCTTTTCCTCAGCTATTTTTAAAGCTCATCCTGTACCACATAAACACAGTCCTCTATCTTCCAATTTTCCAGCACAACAGTACAAACCCAGAAGCAGAGAGGCAGTGGGCACTGTACAAAATAATAAAAATGAAATAGAGAAGGTGTGAAGTTAGAGCCCTGATTTATATGAGGAAAACCAGCGCCAAGAATATTGTTATGGGCCTGGCTCCTAGAGGCAAGATTTGTTAGCAAAAACTGTCTCTAAATATTTATGCTCAGCTAAATAATTGCTAAATAATTCCAGTTCTCAGCTGGAAATCTAGTATCGGGACTAGCCTAAATGAGTAGATCTGGGAAATGGTATATTGGTATTTTATACAGTGGTATTCTTGTTCAATGACACTTGTAACTTTCAGGATATAATTAATATCCTTTTATAAAGTGCTCTTCGTGGCCTCACATAGGAAAGCTTCTTTTGGAAATATTTCCTTAAAATAAACGAAGCACTTAAAACAGTCTATTGAATAGCATTTATTTCAAATTATTAAAGATTCCTATGCTCTTTGGCGTTAATGCTACTTGTAAGCACAAGACCCTTTTATTTGCTGGTCAAAGCTTCTTTCTCCCTTATATTTGGGGTGGGGGAGTGGAGAGTGGGTGGCAACACATTCCTTTGTTATTAAGACTTCAACTTCTTGGGGTTCAGTATATTTTTGCTGCTATCTTTATTTAAAAATAATATTGGCTAGTGCTTATTATGCTGAAGATTCAAACAATTATTGGAGATTGTGGAAACTGTTTATGAATAGAGAGGGTAAGAGGAGGGGGCCTATGACAAGCCACTTCCCCTCTCTTGACCTCAGTTTTCTCATTTATCAAATGACCAAGTTGAATTAGATGATTTCTGAAATCCTCTCTAACTCCAATGCCTATGATCCCACGATCGACTCCATTTAGTTGGGGGGGGGGGGGATTCAAGGGTACAGTTTGGTGACAAAGAGACTAGTTCTTAGGAAATATGGGTTTTTAATATTAAGCTATGTGACCTTGGCCAAATAACCTTTATTTTTCTTGATCTCAGGTGGTTGCTTTACAGAATGAGGTGGATGTCTTGTAGTTAAGCCATTCTATGATCTTGCATGTTGTATATCACCAACTGATCACTCATAGGCATCTAAAATCCAGCATATCCAAATTGAATGTATTCTTTCCTCCCAAACCTAGAACAAAATGGTACTTGTTGGGGCTACTATTATTCTCCCAGGTCCTGAGGTTCACAATGAAGAAGTTATCCCTGATTTTTCACAACTCCTCACTCCACATATTCATTAAGTTGACAGTTTTTGTCATTTTATCAACAGTTTTGATATTCCTCTCATTTTCTTAATTCTTAGAGCATGACCACTCTAGTCCAGGCCCTTCTTAGGTCTTGCCCATCCATTGTAAGAGCTTCCCAATTAGTCCCCTGGTCTCAAGTCCCTCCTCTCTCCAAAGTCATCCTAACCAGAAATGCCAAGTGATTTTTTCCCTAAATTTGAAATCTAACCATGTCACCTCCTGCTCTATAAAGTCCAATGGCTCCCATTACCTTTAAGATCAAATAAGAGTGTCTCTGACTTTACTATCTGATCTCACCTGAATGACTATCCCCATATTATTACATCTTCCTCCCCATCCTGTGTCTTATAATCCAGGTAAATCATCCTCTCTCAACGTGCCATACTCTGTAAGACATTTCTAGACCTTTTTTTCTGGCCAGTTCTCAAATTTCAAATGAACTCTCTCATTTTGTGGGGTATGGTGGGATATTAGGGAAATGGAGTTCAGTGATCTTCCTAAATTCTGACATCAGTGAGTTAAGCCAATCAGGTCTCTGAACTACATGAAGACCTTAGAGGAGGACAAACCAGTTGTCTAAGGAGGGGTAAAGAGGAGGAGGAGGAGAAGGAAGAAGAAGGAAGAAGGAAGAAGGAAGAAGAAGGAAGAAGAAGAAGAAAAGAGGAGGAGGAGAAGGAGGGAAAGAGGAGGAGGAGGAGGGAAAGAGGGGGAAGAAGAGAAGGAAGAGAAGAAAGAAGAAAACAGTTCTTGCCTTCAAGGATTTTCTTGCTAATCAGTAATGAGATTGGGCCAGATAAGCACTCTCAGATTGGATAAAATGGGGAGACCTTGTCTTTTAAAAACAACATTAGAATCCCTTATTTTCTTAAAACTCAGCTGAAATATTACATTGTAGACTGACTTTCCTTATTCCATCAGTTGTTGGTACCCTGGTTCCCTAACTGCCTCATATTAACTGTCCTAACTGCCTCATATTAACCGTGTCTATATGTGTGTGTGTGTGCTGTCATCCTCAAATAAATAGAAGCTCCCTGAGGGCAGGGACTGAGCCTTTTTATTTGTTTGTTTCCCCACGATCTAGTTCAGCACTCATGAAAGAGAAGTCCTTAATCAAGGATTTTTGACTGTCATCTTATTCTTCAGTTGACTTTAGCTTTTGTCAGAGCTATGTGTGGAGTCATCATTTAGAGGATTATTACCAGTTCATGGTCAGAAAATGGTGATATGCTTAAGAAAAAAAGTGAAGGTGGGTACAGAAGTTTGAGATCTGTAATCTTTCATTTGAGGGATTTTGGTAGTTCATTGGATAGAGTTCTGGGACTGCCATTAGGAAGACCCAAGTTCAAGTCCAGTTACACGGTAGCTGTTTGATTTCCAGGCAAGTCACTTACTTAGCTTGTTTGCCTCAGTTTCTTCATTTATAAAATGGGAATCACAATAACATCTACCTCCCAGCGTTCAAATGAAGGATCAAATGAAATAGCAATTGTAAAACACTTTGCAAACTTTAAATCACCATATATATGTATGTATATATATATATGTGCTAAATAATATTTAATGATAATACTTAACATTCATATAGTGCTTGTTCTAGGCCAGACACTGTAATAATTATTATGTTTATTATTATCTTATAACTTTCAAATAACAAATGACCTGGAGTCAGGCAAGAGAATTGTATTCTAATTTGAATTCTACCTAATTAAAAAAGCATTTATTAGAGCATATCTATCAGGTACCAGAATAAGAATATACCTATCTGGTTCTGCTTTGGGGAAGAAGAAAGCAGAAGCAGAAGCAGAAAGAAGCAGAAGCAGAAAGAAGAAGCAGAAAGAAGAAGAAGCAGAAAGAAGAAGCAGAAAGAAGAAGCAGAAAGAAGAAGGAGAAGAAGAAGAAGAAGAAGAACAAGAGGAGGAGGAGGAGGAGGAGAAAAGGAGGAGGAGAGGGGGAAGAGAAGGGGAGAAGAAAGAAGAAGAAAACAGCTCCTGCCTTCAAGGAACTTATATTCTATTGGAAGAGTGACAACAAAGTTACAAGTAAGTTAATAAATTACAAGTAAGTAAATATAACATTGCTTTAAAGTAAATACACACACACACAAATTATTTTGGGGTGGAGGATGAGTGCTAGTAATTAGGCCAATAAGGAGACCTATTATCTAGTTGTGTGATCTTGGGCAAATTATTTAAACTCCTTATGTCCCAATTTCCTGATCACAAATGGAAAGCATTGGACTCCATGATCTTGGAAACTGGTAATTTTGAAAAAAAAAATTCTATGATGGACTCAAGATTTCTTTCTTTCTTTTCTTTGTTTCTTTCTCTCTCCCTCCCTCCCTCCCCCCTCCCTCCCTCCCTCCCTCCCTCCTTCCTTCCTTCCTTCCTTCCTTCCTTCCTTCCTTCCTTCCTTCCTTCCTTCCTTCCTTCCTTCCTTCCTCTCCTTTGTGATCCTACAAAATTTAACCAGACTAGCACAAAAGAAAAGAGAAAGTGGTGACCCTTTGAAGGGTTAAGGTGAAGGTTGGTGCTAATTGGGTGAAGAAAAGAGCCTTAATTGCCCCGTTTTGGGGGGGGGGGGCTTTCTCTCTGACTATAGGCACCTCAGACAATATAGAAAGATATCTTGATATTGCCAAACAGCTTGTCAAGGGAATGATACGAAATAAAATTGATTTAGCTAGAGCAGGCCATAAAAGCCAAAGCTATCCTCAATGTTGAGGAATATCTAAGAAATTGAGAGATTTGTGCCAGGGCTTTACAATGCATATCAGACAGAAGGCCAGAGCTGTGCCTGGTGTTTTGAAGCAAATTTCTTTGGTTTATTTCTGCAGACAGAATTCCTTGTGCATTTTCAAAAGCTCTCGATCTGGTTTAATCAATTAAACCAACATTAATGTATTTGAATATCTGAGCACTTTTTCTTATCAATATAATTCTCCAGTGTTTTCTTTTCAGAGCCCAAGGTGATGAAAAATAGATTCATTTGCTCTATTACGTCGCATAATTGTGGCTTCAATAATTTTTTTCTTTTAGTTTTGAAACCACAAGAAGACTTTATGTAGCTCTAAGACTGCTGTTGGTTTTCATACCACAATTCTCAAGGGCATTTCTCTCCTTCAGGCTGCTATTGTTCGCAATCTGGAGATAAAGGCACTCATGATAAAACTCTTTTAATGATGCTAATATTAATACTTTGGTAGAATACTTTATCCCCTAGTAATAGCTTTAAAGAGTTTGTTGAGATTTTGTCATCTCATACATTTTAATAGAAAATTAGGTTTGTAATTAACAAGAAAAATATAGTACATCCACCTATCATTTCCCTCACATTCATGGAGTGATTGTCAGTGGAATATTGCAGTTTTGTACTCTTTGTAGACCAATCAATATTTTGGTGAATGGTGAAGTTTGAGGCATGGAATTGAAGTGTAAACTAATTATAAACATTAAAAGTATGCTAAATATTATAGCCAGTTGATTATGTAAATTTAAACAGCATAGGGGAAAGGAATTGCTTATTAAATTAGTCTGTTTTTAGTTTGCCCTGGCATTGTTTTTCATATGCTGTAGCCAGATATACCATCAATTGTCTCCTTTAACAACCTGGAGGCTAGAGGATTGCCAAGCAATTAGGGCAATAGTGTCTGGGCATAGTGACGATGACAGAGGTAAAGATGTGGGATTACTACCATTCCATTGCTCAGGCCTTCTGGTGAAGAGGGATAATCTATGTCAACCATATATGGAGCTGACTTTGGTTGGCAACTTGTTCAAGAAAGTAGCAACCTGAGTCCAGGGATGCCAATCCTTAGAGGGTATAGAGAACCAAGTGAACCTTTATCACTTTCAATTTGCTGCATTCTACAATACCAGGATAGATAATAATAATTATAGAATTCATAATAAAGAAGAAGAGGAGGAGGAGGAAGAAGTACAAGAGGAAGAAGAGAAAGAAGAAGAAGAAATAGAAGGAGAAGGAGAAGAAAAATTATTAACATTTGGAAATGTCTTTACTTGAATTTCTTTCAGTCCTATGAGATAGGTATGACAGGTATTATTTATCCCAGATTTAGAGATGAGGAAATTGAAATCCTGAGGAATGACATACTACATGCTCCCAGAGCTCCCAGAGGGAGACCTGCCCTAGATTTAGACCTAGACCTTAGAGGCCACCATCTAATTCAATGAGCCGAGGATAGTTAACCAGGATCATAGGATTTGTGTCTGAGGGGGAATTTGAACTTGGGTCTTCCCAGACTCTAACAACAGTCCATTATTCACTCTCCCCTGCTATATAAAATGAGTAGGTGTACAAAAAATTTTATCGACTTGTTAGATATTCATCTCTCTAATGCAAGAGTTCTTAACTTAGGGACCACAGACCCAGTTATCAGTGAACTTGGTTGGAGGGGGGGGGATAATGTCTTTCTTTAAAAGAATTGGTTTTCTTTATCATTTTACATATTTTATTTACGCAATGAAAACATTCTGCAAAGGGTTCCATTTACTTCCCCAAGTAGGGGGAAGGATCCTTAGAAGAGTCCCTGGACAAGAAAAAACTATGAAGTCCTGAACTGAGACAAGTCATACCTAACCCTTCTGTAATTGCCTCCATTTCTAGGAAATGTAAAGATTAGCATTTGCTTTTGGGCAACAACAAAGTGTGATGCAAAAGGCTTTGAACAGGGAGGTAGAAGGTCAAAGTTCCAGACTTAGATCTGTCAGCTTCTCTGAACCTCAGTCTCATTATCTGTAAAATAAGTAAGTTAGACTAGATGAACTCCCCAGGTTTCTACCTAGTCTCCAGGTTGTGATTTTTATGACATATTCTGCCCCTGAATTTCTTTTTAAGATGCTTCTACATAGAGTAGAAGTGACCATGAGTTTCTGAAGGGAACACAGGCCAATCTTTCTTCTAAAATCCAGAACCATAGCTAGGAGTCTCCACATTCAGGAAAATTCCTATAAACTGTTCCCAGGAAAAGCAATATTAAAAAATGTTTTCAGTTGACTGGAGGCTGGGTAAGTTAAGAAAAAGGGTACACTGCCTGGTAGCTTCCTATTTTAGTTTAGTATTTTTGCTAACCAATACTAAATTCGATTGTTTCTAGGTTGATAAAGGACTTTGATTTCTGTCAGTTCCCTAAACCTTCAATACCCCCAAAATTGTTTAACCCTGTAAATTTGATGCTTCAAGAGAAAGTCCTTCTTCCTCCTCCAACTTTGCTAGACTGCAAGTCAAATGAAAGCAAGGATTATGTCTAAATGAAACTGTATTTCCCCTGATGCCTATCTCATAGTAGGGGCTCAAGTAACCTAGTGCAACAGTACTGGATCTGAAATCAGGACCAATCTGGTCTTGAAATCAGCTTCCAATCTAATTGGGAGATCTTGGGTAAATCACATAAGATCTGCAAAGCTCAGTTTCTTCACCCAAAAAACATCAAAACGTCATCTCCTCTCATTATTATTTTTGTTTCTTTCTATTTCTTCTTTAATTCTGTTAATGATACTGTCATTTTCTCAGTCATTTGGTTAGAAACAACTCTCCTATCTCTCATCCTGATCCCCTACATTCTAATAATTGTTAAAGTCTTATAATGATCTCTTCATAATATTTCTTTCATACTTGCCTTGTCTTCAGTCCCAAGGCCACTATCCTAATATAGACCCCAAGAAGCCTTGTCTGTAGTCATAACATTCTAAGATGTTCTTCCTGCCTGTAATCTCCACTCTGTAATCCATTCCTCATCTAATTGAGATGCCTCAATAATCTTCCCAGTATCAGGTGTGATCTCTTCATGACCTTGCTCCAAACTTCATTGGCTTCCCATTTTCTTATAATACAACTTGTTTAGTTTGGCATTTAAGGCTTTCTTTCAATCTGAAACCAATCTACTTCTCTAGCATAATTTCACATGGTCACCTTCATCCATTCTTTATTCTAGCTAAAGTGAATGACATGCTGTCCTGTCTTTTCCCACATCATCTTTCATGCTGCTCAATTTTGCCCCTTCTTGGTACTCAATTGAACTCAAATACATCACCAAAGTGGTGCTGAGTAGAAAGAGAATGAGAAGCCCTTTCAAAGTAGGGGAGACTTAGATGCTAGCCATCAACTGACATCTGACATCAACTGTCTCTGTACCCTGGATGTATCCTTTAAATCTCTCAGTTTATTAGGTTATGGGTGTTATAAGTGTTATAAATAGAGCCACAGACATCCCATCTTTGACAGGAAGCCTTCCCCAATTCCTCTTAATTCTAATGCCTTCCTTCAGTTAAGCATTTCCTATACCTTATATAGCTTTTTGCTATCTATTTATTTGCATATTGCCTCCCCCTTTGGATTGTGAGCTCCTTGAGGGTAGGCACTATCTTTTGTCTCTTTTTGCATCCCCAGGACTTAGCATAATACCCAACCTTTAATAGGTATTTAATAAGTATTGATCAATCACAGTCACAGATCTGCATTGGTGGAGGGAGGTTCCTCTGTGGGACTTCCCCTATATCAATGAACTAACAGGTTGGGAACAAAAAACATTCCAACAAAAACTCAAAGCAACCTATTGTATAATTATGTGAATTGATCTCTTTTCCCTTATTAGGTTTTGAATTACTTAGAGATAGAAAATATGTTACCTTTGTATTCCCCAAACCTAGTTCCCATGCCTTGCAGCTGAAGGTAAATAGATATTTGTTTGGTAGAATTGAATCATCTCTCCAGTCAGCTTTTAAGATGAGAGCAACAATTCTTTGCTAGGGTTTGAAAAAATCTCCCCCCACCCATTGTCTAGCATTGGAACATTAAATAGATACTTGGAAAATGTTGAATTCAAATGTGGGAACCTGGTAGTAGTGTGGTGGTAGTGACTTTGAAAAGGTTGAGATGCTAGACAGAAATCACTGCTTCCAAATATAAGCACCTCTTAGTAGTCAGAAAGTTCCAGGGATAGCTTTGATGTGGGGTATGGGAGAATAGGGAGATATCCCAAGAGCAATCTGGAATGTTGTCCTCGGCTCCTCTTCTCTCCTCTGATCTGACCACCATTCTAGGGACAGGTCCTTATCACAGCACTTCTGGACTAAAAACTCAGCCTGTTGGCTCATCTGCTTGCCACAAGCCTCTCCCTACTTTGGTGCATCCACCACGTAGCTATCAAATTGATCTTCATAAAGCATGTCACCTCCTTGCTCAACAGATTGTAATGGCTCTCTATCACCACTAGAGTCAAATACGAAATTCTCAAGTTGAAACTCATTGATCCTTTAGTAAGGATTTAGACCTGCTTCCTCCCAGTCTTTTCTTTTGAGATTGATATTTTATTTTATTTTTCCAATTACCTGCTAAGAAAGTTTTTCAAGTTCAAACTTGTTTATTCTTCACTGAAGTTTTAGATCTGCTTCTTTCCCAGTCTTTTTTAATTGATACTTTATTTTTCCAATTACGTTATGAAAGTTTTTCAACATTCATCCACTTGCATATTTATAAATTACACATCTTTCTACTATCCCTTCCCACCCCCTCCTCTCAGCATGTGAACAATCTGATAAAGGCCACACATGTACATTTGTGTTTAACATGTTTATGTATTAGTCATTTTGTATATGAGGAATTAGGATGAAGGGATAATAAAGCAAACCATGGGATAGGAAGAAAAAACAGAGATGTTTTAAAAAAGATAACATAGTGTCCATTCAGATTGTTTTTATTTTTAAATTTTTGATTTTGTTTTTCCTCCGGTTGAGGAAGACATTGTCCATAATAGGCCTCCTAGGGTTGTCCAAGCTCTCTGAACTGCTGAGAGGAGCTACATCCATCATAGCTGATCAATTCACGATGTTGTTGCTATGTACAGTGTTTTCTTCCTAGTCTTCTTATGGCCTCCTTACTACATGTTGAACAAGAAACTACAATCTCCCAGCTCTTATTCTCTGCTTGTCCTTAGAATTCTCTCCTTTCTCATCTTTGCCTCCTGGCTTTCCTGGTTTCCTAAAATCTCCCCTTCTTCAGGCATCTGTATGTATAATATTTTCCTTATTAGACTGTAAGCTTCTGGAGGGCAGGCACCATCTTTTGTCTTTACCTTTCTAGACTTTATATATAGTGCCTGCTATCTAGGATGTGCTTCATAAATATTTATGGATTGATTATCAGAGAAAAGCAACAAAGATTTCCCCATTCCCCATTTTCCTTTTTCTCTTCTAATTTTAGCTGTTCGACCCCTCCATCTCTTCACCCATACCAAATTGTTTTGATGCTTGCTTTGTTTGAGATTTGATATCGCTAGACCCCTTTCTTTCCCATTCTTTTTCATTAATTGCCTTGATACTCTTGATCTTTCATCTCTACACATGAATTTTGTTATTTTTGCAGGTCGACAAAGTAATCCTTTGAGAACTTAATTGGTTTGTTCAATTTTTCTGAGCAATGACTTGAATGAATCATTTTAACAATGATTTGAATAGATGATATGCTTATCATATTTTCAGATGACACGATGCTGGCTGGGATAGTTAACACACTGTACAAAAAAGATCTGGATCCAAAAAACCAATTTCAACAAGTCAGTACAATAGGTTGAAGTTGATAAAATGGAATTTAATAGGAATAACTATATTTTCCTAAATTTGAGTTCAAATAAGTACATTCACTTTTATATATGCTAGAGGAGGCCTAGCTTGATGACAGTTTGAATGAAAACAATTAAGGGGCATTGGATAATATAATGCTCATTCAAAATGAATATTGATGGTGTAACATGGAAGTTAATATATATGCTTCCTATATACAAATATAGATACAATATATAACATATCTTAAAATACAATATATCCATTTATAATATACCAATATATATCATTATATGTTATATTCCACATAGTACATAATATGTTATGTATTCATATATAATATAAAATAAATGCAAGTGTGTATATATGGATAAGCCTCAGTTTGGGCCCTAAAGTTATTTACTATTGGTTGTGTGACTGAAAAAAATCACTTAATTTGGGGGGGGGTCTCAGTTTTCTCATCTGTAAAATGAGAAATCTGAATCAGATGATCACTAAGGTATTTTTTTAGCTTCAATATTGTTTGATTCTATTATCATAGAGAATTTTAGTAAAACTGAAGCCCTCAGAAGGATGGAGTTGATAGGCTGCCATCTTTTTCCACTGTCAGACCGTATCAAGAATATGCTTTTGTTTCAGAGATGAGAATCAGACACACAGAAATTGCTTTTTTCCAAATAACATCTCATTTCATCATCACAACCACCCTTTAAAGTGGGCTGTTATCCCTATTTTATAATTGAAAAAATGGAGGCAAATAGAGATTAGGTGGTTTGTTCAGGGGGTCCCACCACTAGTAAGTGTCAGAACCCAAATCTGAATTCAGGTCCAGAGTTCTACTTACTGTACTACTGAGCTGCCCCATGTTATCTTTTATGAAAAACATTAATAAACTAAAATATATCGAGACAATGGTGATCGGGGTGATGAGCAGACTGAAGGTCTATAGATGTTTAGCACAGGGGGTGTAGAAGAGGGCAGAGATTGCTATAGGAGAGATACAGGTAAGTGTTTTAAAGGATATAGACAAAACTGGGACTTGACGTGGAGCAACAGGTAGAATTTTGGGGGACATGCATTGTGATTGTAAAAGCAAAGTTTCCTCATCAACAGAGATGCCAGGAAAAAGAAATGGTTTCAGAAAGAAGTGGGGAAGAAGGGAGGAAGATGGAAAGAATAGAGAAAGACAAAGGAAGGAAGGGATAAACATAGGAAGAGGAGTCAGGAAGAAGGAAAGAAGGGAGGAATAGAGGAAAGCAGAAAGAGGATGGAAGAAGGAAGAAAAGAACAAAGGAAGGAAAAGAGAGAAAAGGAAAAAGAGGAAGAAAAAATTAGAAGGAGGAAGGAGGGAAAGGAGGAAGGAAGAAAAAAGGGAGGGAGGGAGGGAGGGAGGAAGGACATGCAAGAAATGTTTCTATTTCTTGAACAGTAATTCAAAAAGCAGCTTTTCTGGGCAGTTCAGACTTGTCTTTGGGGACATGTTTTAGGCAGTACATGAGCCATACAAAAGCTCTAATTAGACTTCTTGCAGAGGCCCCAAAGATTTTAGGTTAATTTTTTGACCAAGTTGAAAAGATGCTTAATTTTTCCCCCTTGTGTTTTCTTAAGCGATGGTACAATTATGGATTTCCTATCTATAGAGTTATCATATGTAATTAATGAATTAATCCATTGACTGAATTCATAGGCAGAAAGATGCTCTGTTTTCTAGTGTTGTCTCCTAATTATGCAGTAAATCAGGGCTTTGAAGAGCTTCCACAACCATTCATTTTTTATGAATTGATCTTGCTTTGGCTTTCTTCTCTAGGGGTGAGGAAATAATGTAAACATAGCCCCAGTGATAGATGCTGCATGAAGGCTAAGAATATTTAAAACAAATGGCTGAATATAAACAATATATACAGTTTATTCTGAGCATTGAGTGTGAACGTTGATGGGCACAGATATTCGGGGTTGGACAACCATAGTAGAATAATCCTGGCCAATTCTCCTGATACCAGTTCACCAGGCAAAGCTCCTAGGGGTTGATAATTAGTTGGAAATAGACATCACACTAAACTTAAAACACCAAGAAGATCTATAAGATGGTTGAGGCAATGAATAAAGTTTTTTAAAAAATTGTTCTGATGTAGAATGCATTACTTTGAAAGTAAAATCTTTATTTTGTTTTATTTTATTTATTTATTTTATCTATTGTGACCATTGCATATGTCTCATAATATTTAGTATGGTAGACCAGAGGCATAGACTCCCCCTCCTGCATCTGGAAATACCCTCAAGGAGTTTACAATCTCATGGAGGGAGACAGAACATAAAAGGAGGTAGAAAAGTGCAGGGGTGGGGGTGGGGAGCAACAGTAGGTGGCATCTTTCTTTGTAATTGAAACCTCAGGAGGGCAGCAGATGCAAAGTGGGATGAGTTGATAGGCTAGTTTCTACCATCCATAATGCAAGACATTGGGAGGAGTTTAGTATTCCCCATCTAATCAGAGGAGGCAGGTACTGAGATCAAGGCTTGAGCTAAAAGAGGTGATGAGCCTAACCTGGGAGGAATATCTTGTTTCAATATTTAACTGGACTCCTCTGAGCTTTAGTTTTCTCACCTATAAATAGTGGCATCATAATAGTTGATTTCTAAGATCTCCTTAGGTTCCAAATTCCATTTGCCTAGGACACCAAGCAAATGCATTTGGAAAAATGAAGATACACTGCTCTACTCTCTGATTTATACCTGCTTCTGGTGAAAGACACTGAGTTGTGTTTTGGCCAACCTAACCAGTTACTGATAGTTCAATTTTCGGAATGCACATTTATACCTCAGAAATCACATATGTTGTAAACTAGGGTCAATATATTGCTTTGTTGATTACAAAGACCTGAGAAAGTTAGAAAGTGTTCATTCTAATGACATTTAAAAGTATGTTATGTGTAGTTTTTTTCTTCTCTGAGAGGTGGTTGTTAAACATTTACCAACATATTCATGAATAAATCTGATTTTTATTCTCAATAACTCTATTGGAAAAATGCATTGTTCATGACTCAATAGCTCATGAATGTGTTCTTGTGTATAATTTGCAGTAGATTTAAGTAGATCAATCATTGCATTTCAAACATGTGACAAGATGCTATGCCTTGATACCCTTACCAAGTGAAAACAATCAGTCAAAGGTGTGAACAAGGTCTATTTTCCTCTATTGAATTAACCCATTTTAGATTAAGTGAAAATCAGTTGAGATGTTCTTAAAAACCACTGGATGAACTTGAGTAGTCTGGCTCACTAAGTGCTTAAGTGTTTGGATAGGTTGAGGAAAATTGGATAATTTTTTTGAGTCATGTTTAAATAGACTAGGCTGGAAACTCAGGGAATTTTATGGATAACTTACAAAAGGGAGGAAAGAAAAGAAAGAAAGAAAGAAAGAAAGAAAGAAAGAAAGAAAGAAAGAAAGAAAGAAAGAAAGAAAGAAAGAAAGAAAGAAAGAAAGGCAGGCAGCTAGGTGGCCCAGTAGATAGAGCCCTGGAGTCAGGAGTACCTGAGTTCAAATCCGACCTCAGACACTTAATTGCCTAGCTGTGTGGCCTTGGGCAAGTCACTTAACTCCATTTGCCTCACCAAAAAAAACCCTAAAAAAAAGAAAGGAAGACGGAAAGGAAGAAAAGAAGGAAGGAAGAAAAAGGAAGGAAGGAGGAAGGAAGGAAGAAGGAAGTAGGAAGGAAAAAGCAGTTATTAAGATCTATCCACCAGGCACACTGCTAAGTGCTTTATGAATATTATATTATTTGATCCTCACAACAATCCTAGGAGGTAGTTGTGCTTATTATCCCCATTTTACTGTTAAGAAACCTAAGGCAAACAGAAATTGAGTGACTTGCCCAGGGTCACACAGTGTCTAGGGTCAGATTCGAACTCGGATATTCCTCACTCCAGTTCATTATCCAGGGCTCCAGGGAGCTGCCTCAGGACTTCCCACAAGGAGATTTGTGTGGGTGATAGTGTGTGCCATAGATTAGTGGGGGATGTTTTGTATTAACTGATCTTACTATATCATCTTTGTGAATAAATCACCCTTTCTAAAATGCAAATTAAATCTCAAAGCCTAATTGAGAACAATTGAGAACCCTAGGGGAATACAATCATTAGGGCCCCGTGGGCAATTATTACAGGAGAAATGCAACTCCTCAAACCTTCCGAGCTACCCCTGAAATCTTGAGAGTAGATGGAGCCATGCAAGCTCTGTGAATCCAGCCTAAGATTGTGATTCCATTTGGGAGAGGAATTCCATGCTCCGTGTTCCCTGGGATCTCCAAGTATAACATCCTTGGGCAAATATGCTCAAGGTGAGCTATCTCTTAATAAATAGCAGAACGATAGTCAATATTCAAAAAATACTCATTACAATTTTGAATGTCTTTAGTAGAGAACAAAGCTTTTCATTCCACAGTTAGAATATTAGACTGCAACTATCCCTGGGAAAGATAACACAATTGACTAAAATGTATTTGCTCTGACATGTGATTGCTCCCATGTGCTTTCCTGAAAGTAGATTTTAATAAGGAGGAAGAAAGAAAGAGTTTAAGAACCTGATTTCTTGAAGGGGGCCAAGGAGGAAAGTGGGAGACTTGGAATAGAGGAATGGAATCAGGGATGGATGGAGGCAGATCCAATTCAATTTCTTAATTTTTAATGTCCCAGAATAACATGGTCAGGTAGGAAAGGAAATGAATTTTCTCTCACTAATGAATTGATCATGAATTAAAGAATTGATGACTATTTCTTCGAAGATTCCTGTAGATTATATGCATTGGACTATATAGTCTTTTCCAACTCTTTGATTTTGAGTCTTAAAGACAAGCAAAGTTCCTGATCTTTGATAAGTTTTTCTAGGGCCCAGACCCATTCTTTAGCATAAGTAGATTATTTATTTTCTCTGAATAATAGCATCAAGAAAAAGAGCCACTGTAGTATGTGGTAGCGACTTACAAGAAATGCCATCCAAAAAAACTCAATCAAACACAGAATGCAGCCCATCAAAGGTAAAACCTTTACCTATTATTAATTATGACAGTAATTTCTATCTCATAACATTTCACATAGCAACTGTTACCAAGAACATCTGCATTTTAAATGGAGGGGCCTCATCATATGCTAAAGGGAAGCAGGATGTCTATGTGTGCATTTGCCAGGAGCTTAGGAGAGCTAGGGCATGATACCAAAGACTCTCG
This sequence comes from Macrotis lagotis, assembly GCF_037893015.1. Classification (NCBI taxonomy): domain Eukaryota; kingdom Metazoa; phylum Chordata; class Mammalia; order Peramelemorphia; family Peramelidae; genus Macrotis; species Macrotis lagotis. The sequence continues at coordinate 35,256,110 of NC_133664.1, read as the reverse complement.
TCGACCCTGTCGGCCAATTTTGAGATGCAAAGATTATCTAATATGCATCCTTTAATGCTTTCGTCTCCTAAGGTGGGAGGAGGAGGAAGAAAAACAAAGTCTGTTATGTTCTTGATGACTTCTCTGCTGTTTCAGTTATGGGAGTAAAAAAGATGTTCTATTCTAGACAAGTCGTATGGAACCAAAGTGCCCATATGCATTTACAGGTCGACAGGTAAGATGATACCATGAATGCATCACTTTGGAGAGTCAATGAGATATAGTGGACAGGCTTGGAAAAGAGGAAGGCACAGGTTCAAGTTTCACGCTGACCCATATTGATCATGACTTTCAATACACCATGCTTCTCTTATTTAAATACATATGAATATTATTTATATATGTATATATATACATATATATATATATGTATATATGTCTGTATGTATAGGGAACAGCTAGGTGACACAGTGGATAGAGCACTGGCCCTGGAGTCAGGAGGACCTGAGTTCAAATATAGCCTCAGACGCAATATTTACCTCCTATGCGACCATAGGCAAGTCACTTAACCCCTTACTTTGCAAAAAAAAAAGTTTAAAAAATATATATGTATATTTACACACATATACACATGTATATTCTTCTAAGTATATACACATATGTATATATCTTTATGTGTATCTCTGTCTCTCTCTTCTCCTTTCTCTCCCTCTTATCTCTCTCAGATAGCTAGATAGATGATATAGATATAGATATATAGATATAGATATATTCTCCTAGGAATAAATCAATTTAAAGAGAAAAGTCCTGAAAAATGTCCAGGTTTCCCTGATTTTCTCCTGTTTTTGCAAAAGCAACTTCTTTCTTCCCCTGACTTATGAAAGCTAGACTGCCCAGTGGACAGCACATGGATTTGGAGTCAGGACGTTCTGGATTCAGTCAGTAGTAATGTAACCCTGGGTAGTCACTTAACTTCTGTCTGCCTCAGTTTCCTCATTTGTAAAATGAAGGGGTTGGCCTGTGAGGTCCCTTTCAGCTCTGATTCTATGTTGCTATGTGTTATTCAACTTGGTCAAGACATGATGATGCTATATAAGACATTGCAATATGAATAAATGAAGCATTTTTATGTCTCCTATGTTACAAAACAGAAAATATATATGTATACACATATATGCAGTGTTATAGGATAAACATAATACAAGTTAGAATCCCTGGGATCTCTTAGAGGCCTGTATCTCCTCTTTTTCAGTTCAGAGCTTATTTTTGTCTTATGGATATTTTAACATTGTAAAAATACCTTATAATAATGAAATCTCCACAAAGGCAGAGGGCCATAATTCAACCTGGAACCATAATACAACTCTGTACCTCCCCTAGTCCTGTGTTTCTCCTGGTGCTAAAGAAATCTTTGTGGAATTATCCAATTCCCAAGAGAATGTTCCTTCAGGGGATACAGGGTCTCTCCTTCTCAGGATTCATTCACTCTGGCAAACTTTTCTCTCTGTTCTTCAGAATCCCTTTCCAGTCTCTGTTTCTCAACAAACATTTATTTAGCCTTTACTATATACCAGGCTCTAGGGCTAAATACACAAAGAAAATCCTAAACTATCCCTGCCTTTAAGGAGTTTACATTCTATCGGGGAAATACACTGTATACATATACATATATATACATATATATACCTATATACCTATATCCATATAAATATAAGCAGATTATATAAGATCATTAGACAGAGAAAAGCTTTAGTTGGTGAGACATGAAGAAAGGTTACATAGAGAAAGCATCACTTGAGCAAAGCCTTGAAGGTTGGGTTAGGATTGCTTGGGTCCCACCAAATCTGAATTCCAGTGAGTAATACCTTGGCCTCCCTATTTCCCAGTGTATACCAATCTGAGGGCAAAAATGTTGGCCTTTGGGACCTTGCTTATAACTCCTCCTGCTTTCTCATTCCTCCATCCCTGCCTCTCCTATCCCTTCTTTCCAATTCTTGTGGCTTCTACTGAAGAAAAAACTCTCTAAGAGCACCTAAGGCAGAGACGACAAGTTAACTTTCCAAGAGAAACCTCAACAAGGGTTCTTAACCTGGAGTACCTGAACGTGTTTTCTTTAAAAAAAAAATCTATAACTATTTCAATATAACTGGCTTCCTTTTAAGCCTTTGTATTTTATTTTATGCATTTAAAAACAATTCAGAGGAATCTCTAGGCTTTATCACGCTACTAAAGTGGCTGTGATCCAAACTAAAAAGTCGTGAGACCCTGAATTAGCATAACATTTTTTTTTATCAGTTATGTCTTTTAGCTACCTGGTTCCCAGGGGATTAGTCCAATAGATCTGGGCAGTGGTTTTCAGATGCTTCTGAAATTTCCTCACTCAAGTCATGGTCAAAGTTGAAAGATGCCTTTAACCTTCATTTCTTGCACCTGTTACAATGCACTCTGGGAGAGATATTTACGGATGAGTATAAATGAGGATTAGTTCCTTTGGTTTTGATTGAGGTTTGGAATGAAAACTCTAGAGAGCATCCAAGCCACTGAGAGTCTGGGGATGACCCCTGAAAATACTTTTCCAGTGTATGCCAATCTGAGGGCAAAAATGTTGGCCTTTGGGACCTTGCCTACAACTCCTCCTGCTTTCTCATTCCTCCCTCCCTGCCTCTCCTATCCCTTTTTTTCCAATTCCTGTGGCTTCTACTGAAGAAACTGAGAGTACCTAAGGCAGAGAAGAAAAAGGGAAATTTAAAGCTGCCTGAGAGGAGAAAGGAAGAGTTTAAATACTGAGCTGGGTTCCAGAGGGCAAATCTAATTAATGTAAACTTCAGTTTAAACCAGATTCATTCTAGTGGAGCCTTAGAAAAAGATTTATTTTACAGTAGGGGTATTCTAAGAGAACAGGCAGTTTGTTGTTTTTTTTAAAAATTATATTCTGATCAGATATGTTATAGCCTTTTACAATAATATTTTGTCAAGGTTATTTATAGAGAGTTTGGTGGAGGGGGAGAGAAGTCATTTAATAGAGAATGTTGCCTCCCTGATAATGCAGTTTGTGGTTACTCTGGGTAACAAATGTAGCTGTAGCATTCCTTTTGTGTGGCTGAACATAGAGGGATTATTAGTGAGGGATTTCCAAATCCAGTTTTCCATATTCTTCCAGCACATTGTTTGGATGCTCTTGGCTTTCCAGAAACTGTTTGGTTGCCTATCATTTGACTTTGAATTTAATTTGTTTTCAAAGATATGAGGTTTTTGATACAAACATCCTTTGAATAGGCAAACACCCAGCAATGTGAAACTATTTTGGTTCCTGCTAGTGATTCTTTGTCTTGAAATGCTTTTCTTGACTTCAGTTGAGTCTGTTTATTAGATTTTGAGATGGATTTTTGAAACTTATTTTTTTAAATATGTGCTTAAATTTTATTTTCATTATGTATCCTTTAGTTCTTTGATTTTGTTTGTGATTTTAGCAATGTGATGTTTTCTCTTCCCTCAAACAAAGCAGATTATAGCCTTTCTATACCCTTCCATGCTTATAACGTTACCCATGTTTTGTCATAAAATTTCCAGGGAAGAATCTACTACTCCTGGGGGTTGTCAAATTATTGTTCCTCTTCAATACACAACTGAAAGACTTCCTTTTCTGGCCTATATATCCTCGATAATTCACTTTATGACACTTGTCCCATGGAAGTCATCATTGCATGGCCTATTGACACCTCAAATCCAGCATTATTTCTCTGTCCCAAACCTCAGTGAGATTTTCCCAATCCCTCCTCCCCAATCCCCAACTTCCTTACTTCTGCCAACAGTACCATAATCTTTTTCCAATGATCAAAGCTCAAAAATCTGAATTGCCTTTGTTTTACCTTTCTCTTTTCCCCCCATAGTCAATCATTAGCCACAGCTGTCAAGTTGATTTCCTCTATATAGCTTTCACCATCTCTCCCCTCTGTATCATTTGCCCTGCCATTCATCAATGTCGTTTTCTTTTTATTCTAACCTCTCTGTCCCTCACAAGTGATTCTGTTGTCCTTGATGGTGAAAAAGAGTTGGTTTTAAAAAAAAATCACAGATTTTTATCAGCTTTCCTCTCTTTATTGTCCTTCTCTCTGTTGAATCCACAAGTATCTTTCAAAAGCTATTGCTTAGGTTTTTACTAAGAATTCTTTCAACTTCTTTTAACCTTAGGTGCTTCTCACTTTTAGGAAGTGATGCTTGCATAGAATCCACCATCCGTCTCTCTAAGTTACAAATTAGTTGACAGGCTAAACTAGTGTTGTTCTTGGCTGCCATGTTTGTGTGGTTAGAAAGAGGGTCAAATGTTTGATGACCAAAGCAGTTTTACCTATTTTTTTTCTTATGGAAAACACTTTTGACTGGTTAGGAAGGCATTAAATTATTATGATTGATGTCAATCCTCCATCCATTTCACATTTTTCATATCAACAACTGGCTTAAATAGGTATGATTGGAGTGGTTTTAATTGAATGCTGTATTTTTTTTCTCTTTACTTTTTTATTCTATATTTGGAGTAATTTTGACCTTTACTCAAATAAGTTTGTATTCTGACTAGAAAGAAAGTTGATTCAAGAATGACTTCCACATCAGGAATGTCTCATTTCCTGTCCATCCAAAGATAATCAATTTCATCTCTGTGATATTATTACATGCTTGTGATATCCTTTGCCTTTGGTTTTCTTTTTCCTTGAAGTATTCAAATATTTGCATAGTGTACAAGCCTTTATTATCTCATTCTTTGCTCCTAAACCATCTTTTCATGTGTACACACACACACACATCTGCATTTTTTTAACCACTCCATCTTGAACTTGTCACTAGATTACAAAGTGTAGGTTGATTTTTTTTGGAGTATCTTTATTAGGATTATTCCTTCATCTATTCTGCCTATAAGAATGCCTAGTTTTTTCAAAATTCCATCTCAAAAGATGTTTCTTAATTCCCCCCAACTATAACTTCCTTGCCAAAAAAATTCCCTTTTTCTTTGTATATATCATATTTTTGTATAGATTGCTTATTATATATACATATATCATCTCTGATTATATGCATATAATAAAACACATATATAAATAGAAATCTTATTAACATAATGTATGTGTATGTATGTTGTCTCTACAAATAAAATGTAAGCTTCTTAAGGACAGGGAGAATTTAACTTCTGTTTTTGTATCCCCCCAATGCCTAGCACATGATGGGCATGATTGTTTGCTTGATTTTTTATAATATTTCTCTAACTATACATTCTCCACAACAAAAATCGACCCATAGCTACAGTTATTTGGGGAGAAGAGGATGCTTTTTGTAAATACTTATCTTGATTATTATTATACGAGATGACTAAATATGCCATTATATTTCTTCTTGCTTTAAACTCATTATAAAAAAACATCTTTTTTCATTTTTCCAAGGAAAATATGAGTCATACTTCAATTTAGTAGCAACTTCCTTCCATCTTCCATTTCATTTATTGTAGGAATGTTAAAATTGGCAAGATTCATTCCCTCATATAGAATGTCCACTCATTGGTCATTGGACCAGGGTTTCATATCTAAGTAGGAACAACTAAATTGTTTATGGAAGGTCTAAAAGTATATGATTCTTAATCCTGCTCCCCCCCACTCTTTCAAGGTCATTGGACAACACAGTATCAAGCATCATTTTGTATTTGTCTTTCTTTTATAAATTACCATAGTCTAAGAGTTCACCACTATGGGGAGAGTCTAATGGTAATGAGTTTTTGAATCGGGAATGCACATTTATACCTCAGAAATCACATATGTTGTAAACTAGGGTCAATATATTGCTTTGTTGATTACAAAGACCTGAGAAAGTTAGAAAGTGTTCATTCTAATGACATTTAAAAGTATGTTATGTGTAGTTTTTTTCTTCTCTGAGAGGTGGTTGTTAAACATTTACCAACATATTCATGAATAAATCTGATTTTTATTCTCAATAACTCTATTGGAAAAATGCATTGTTCATGACTCAATAGCTCATGAATGTGTTCTTGTGTATAATTTGCAGTAGATTTAAAGTAGATCAATCATTGCATTTCAAACATGTGACAAGATGTTATGCCTTGATACCCTTACCAAGTGAAAACAATCAGTCAAAGGTGTGAACAAGGTCTATTTTCCTCTATTGAATTAACCCATTTTAGATTAAGTGAAAATCAGTTGAGATGTTCTTAAAAAACCACTGGATGAACTGAGTAGCTGGCTCACTAAGTGCTTAAGTGTTTGGATAGGTTGAGGAAAATTGGATAATTTTTTTGAGTCATGTTTAAATAGACTAGGCCTGGAAACTCAGGGAATTTTATGGATAACTTACAAAAGGGAGGAAAGAAAAGAAAGAAAGAAAGAAAGAAAGAAAGAAAGAAAGAAAAGAAAGAAAGAAAGAAAGAGAAAGAAAGAAAAGAAAGAAAGGCAGGCAGCTAGGTGGCCCAGTAGATAGAGCCCTGGAGTCAGGAGTACCTGAGTTCAAATCCGACCTCAGACACTTAATTGCCTAGCTGTGTGGCCTTGGGCAAGTCACTTAACTCCATTTGCCTCACCAAAAAAAAACCCTAAAAAAAAAGAAAGGAAGACGGAAAGGAAGAAAAGAAGGAAGGAAGAAAAAGGAAGGAAGGAGGAAGGAAGGAAGAAGGAAGTAGGAAGGAAAAAAGCAGTTATTAAGATCTATCCACCAGGGCACACTGCTAAGTGCTTTATGAATATTATATTATTTGATCCTCACAACAATCCTAGGAGGTAGTTGTGCTTATTATCCCCATTTTACTGTTAAGAAACCTAAGGCAAACAGAAATTGAGTGACTTGCCCAGGGTCACACAGTGTCTAGGGTCAGATTCGAACTCGGATATTCCTCACTCCAGTTCATTATCCAGGGCTCCAGGGAGCTGCCTCAGGACTTCCCACAAGGAGATTTGTGTGGGTGATAGTGTTGTGCCATAGATTAGTGGGGGATGTTTTGTATTAACTGATCTTACTATATCATCTTTGTGAATAAATCACCCTTTCTAAAATGCAAATTAAATCTCAAAGCCTAATTGAGAACAATTGAGAACCCTAGGGGAATACAATCATTAGGGCCCCGTGGGCAATTATTACAGGAGGAAATGCAACTCCTCAAACCTTCCGAGCTACCCCTGAAATCTTGAGAGTAGATGGAGCCATGCAAGCTCTGTGAATCCAGCCTAAGATTGTGATTCCCATTTGGGAGAGGAATTCCATGCTCCGTGTTCCCTGGGATCTCCAAGTATAACATCCTTGGGCAAATATGCTCAAGGTGAGCTATCTCTTAATAAATAGCAGAACGATAGTCAATATTCAAAAAATACTCATTACAATTTTGAATGTCTTTAGTAGAGAACAAAGCTTTTCATTCCACAGTTAGAATATTAGACTGCAACTATCCCTGGGAAAGATAACACAATTGACTAAAATGTATTTGCTCTGACATGTGATTGCTCCCATGTGCTTTCCTGAAAGTAGATTTTAATAAGGAGGAAGAAAGTAAAGAGTTTAAGAACTGATTTCTTGAAGGGGGCCAAGGAGGAAAGTGGGAGACTTGGAATAGAGGAATGGAATCAGGGATGGATGGAGGCAGATCCAATTCAATTTCTTAATTTTTAATGTCCCAGAATAACATGGTCAGGTAGGAAAGGAAATGAATTTTCTCTCACTAATGAATTGATCATGAATTAAAGAATTGATGACTAATTTCTTCGAAGATTCCTGTAGATTATATGCATTGGACTATATAGTCTTTCCAACTCTTTGATTTTGAGTCTTAAAGACAAGCAAAGTTCCTGATCTTTGATAAGTTTTTCTAGGGCCCAGACCCATTCTTAGCTAAGTAGATTATTTATTTTCTCTGAATAATAGCATCAAGAAAAAGAGCCACTGTAGTATGTGGTAGCGACTTACAAGAAATGCCATCCAAAAAAAACTCAATCAAACACAGAATGCAGCCCATCAAAGGTAAAACCTTTACCTATTATTAATTATGACAGTAATTTCTATCTCATAACATTTCACATAGCAACTGTTACCAAGAACATCTGCATTTTAAATGGAGGGGCCTCATCATATGCTAAAGGGAAGCAGGATGTCTATGTGTGCATTTGCCAGGAGCTTAGGAGAGCTTAGGGCATGATACCAAAGACTCTCGTCGACCCTGTCGGCCAATTTTGAGATGCAAAGATTATCTATTATGCATCCTTTAATGCTTTCGTCTCCTAAGGTGGGAGGAGGAGGAAGAAAAACAAAGTCTGTTATAGTTCTTGATGACTTCTCTGCTGTTTCAGTTATGGGAGTAAAAAAGATGTTCTATTCTAGACAAGTCGTATGGAACCAAAGTGCCCATATGCCATTTACAGGTCGACAGGTAAGATGATACCATGAATGCATCACTTTGGAGAGTCAATGAGATATAGTGGACAGGCTTGGAAAAGAGGAAGGCACAGGTTCAAGTTTCACGCTGACCCATATGATCATGACTTTCAATACACCATGCTTCTCTTATTTAAATACATATGAATATTATTTATATATGTATATATATACATTATATATATATATGTATATATGTCTGTATGTATAGGGAACAGCTAGGTGACACAGTGGATAGAGCACTGGCCCTGGAGTCAGGAGGACCTGAGTTCAAATATAGCCTCAGACGCAATATTTACCTCCTATGCGACCATAGGCAAGATCACTTAACCCCTTACTTTGCAAAAAAAAGTTTAAAAAAATATATATGTATATTTACACACATATACACATGTATATTCTTCTAAGTATATACACATATGTATATATCTTTATGTGTATCTCTTGTCTCTCTCTTCTCCTTTCTCTCCCTCTTATCTCTCTCAGATAGCTAGATAGATGATATAGATATAGATATATAGATATAGATATATTCTCCTAGGAATAAATCAATTTAAAGAGAAAAGTCCTGAAAATTGTCCAGGTTTCCCTGATTTTCTCCTGTTTTTGCAAAAGCAACTTCTTTCTTCCCCTGACTTATGAAAGCTAGACTGCCCAGTGGACAGCACATGGATTTGGAGTCAGGACGTTCTGGATTCAGTCAGTAGTAATGTAACCCTGGGTAGTCACTTAACTTCTGTCTGCCTCAGTTTCCCTCATTTGTAAAATGAAGGGGTTGGCCTGTGAGGTCCCTTTCAGCTCTGATTCTATGTTGCTATGTGTTATTCAACTTGGTCAAGACATGATGATGCTATATAAGACATTGCAATATGAATAATGAAGCATTTTTATGTCTCCTATGTTACAAAACAGAAAATATATATGTATACACATATATGCAGTGTTATAGGATAAACATAATACAAGTTAGAATCCCTGGGATCTCTTAGAGGCCTGTATCTCCTCTTTTTCAGTTCAGAGCTTATTTTTGTCTTATGGATATTTTAACATTGTAAAAATACCTTATAATAATGAAATCTCCACAAAGGCAGAGGGCCATAATTCAACCTGGAACCATAATACAACTCTGTACCTCCCCTAGTCCTGTGTTTCTCCTGGTGCTAAAGAAATCTTTGTGGATTATCCAATTCCCCAAGAGAATGTTCCTTCAGGGGATACAGGGTCTCTCTTCTCAGGATTCATTCACTCTGGCAAACTTTTCTCTCTGTTCTTCAGAATCCCTTTCCAGTCTCTGTTTTCTCAACAAACATTTATTTAGCCTTTACTATATACCAGGCTCTAGGGCTAAATACACAAAGAAAATCCTAAACTATCCCTGCCTATTAAGGAGTTTACATTCTATCGGGGAAATACACTGTATACATATACATATATATACATATATATACCGATATACCTATATCCATATAAATATAAGCAGATTATATAAGATCATTAGACAGAGAAAAGCTTTAGTTGGTGAGACATGAGAAAGGTTACATAGAGAAAGCATCACTTGAGCAAAGCCTTGAAGGTTGGGTTAGGATTGCTTGGGTCCCACCAAATCTGAATTCCAGTGAGTAATACCTTTGGCCTCCCTATTTCCCAGTGTATACCAATCTGAGGGCAAAAATGTTGGCCTTTGGGACCTTGCTTATAACTCCTCCTGCTTTCTCATTCCTCCATCCCTGCCTCTCCTATCCCTTCTTTCCAATTCTTGTGGCTTCTACTGAAGAAAAAACTCTCTAAGAGCACCTAAGGCAGAGACGACAAGTTAACTTTCCAAGAGAAACCTCAACAAGGGTTCTTAACCTGGAGTACCTGAACGTGTTTTCTTTAAAAAAAAAAATCTATAACTATTTCAATATAACTGGCTTCCTTTTAAGCCTTTGTATTTTATTTTATGCATTTAAAAACAATTCAGAGGAATCTCTAGGCTTTATCACGCTACTAAAGTGGCTGAGTGATCCAAACTAAAAAGTCGTGAGACCCTGAATTAGCATAACATTTTTTTTTATCAGTTATGTCTTTTAGCTACCTGGTTCCCAGGGGATTAGTCCAATAGATCTGGGCAGTGGTTTTCAGATGCTCTGAAATTTCCTCACTCAAGTCATGGTCAAAGTTGAAAGATGCCTTTAACCTTCATTTCTTGCACCTGTTACAATGCCACTCTGGGGAGAGATATTTACGGATGAGTATAAATGAGGATTAGTTCCTTTGGTTTTGATTGAGGTTTGGAATGAAAACTCTAGAGAGCATCCAAGCCACTGAGAGTCTGGGGATGACCCCTGAAAATACTTTTCCAGTGTATGCCAATCTGAGGGCAAAAATGTTGGCCTTTGGGACCTTGCCTACAACTCCTCCTGCTTTCTCATTCCTCCCTCCCTGCCTCTCCTATCCCTTTTTTTTCCAATTCCTGTGGCTTCTACTGAAGAAACTTATATGTTATATTCCACATAGTACATAATATGTTATGTATTCATATATAATATAAAATAAATGCAAGTGTGTATATATGGATAAGCCTCAGTTTGGGCCCTAAAGTTATTTACTATTGGTTGTGTGACTGAAAAAAATCACTTTATTTGGGGGGGGGTCTCAGTTTTCTCATCTGTAAAATGAGAAATCTGAATCAGATGATCACTAAGGTATTTTTTTAGCTTCAATATTGTTTGATTCTATTATCATAGAGAATTTTAGTAAAACTGAAGCCCTCAGAAGGATGGAGTTGATAGGCTGCCATCTTTTGCCACTGTCAGACCGTATCAAGAATATGCTTTTGTTTCAGAGATGAGAATCAGACACACAGAAATTGCTTTTTTCCAAATAACATCTCATTTCATCATCACAACCACCCTTTAAAGTGGGCTGTTATCCCTATTTTATAATTGAAAAAATGGAGGCAAATAGAGATTAGTTGGTTTGTTCAGGGGGTCCCACCACTAGTAAGTGTCAGAACCCAAATCTGAATTCAGGTCCAGAGTTCTACTTACTGTACTACTGAGCTGCCCCATGTTATCTTTTATGAAAAACATTAATAAACTAAAATATATCGAGACAATGGTGATCGGGGTGATGAGCAGACTGAAGGTCTATAGATGTTTAGCACAGGGGGTGTAGAAGAGGGCAGAGATTGCTATAGGAGAGATACAGGTAAGTGTTTTAAAGGATATAGACAAAACTGGGACTTGACATGGAGCAACAGGTAGAATTTTGGGGGACATGCATTGTGATTGTAAAAGCAAAGTTTCCTCATCAACAGAGATGCCAGGAAAAAGAAATGGTTTCAGAAAGAAGTGGGGAAGAAGGGAGGAAGATGGAAAGAATAGAGAAAGACAAAGGAAGGAAGGGATAAACATAGGAAGAGGAGTCAGGAAGAAGGAAAGAAGGGAGGAATAGAGGAAAGCAGAAAGAGGATGGAAGAAGGAAGAAAAGAACAAAGGAAGGAAAAGAGAGAAAAGGAAAAAGAGGAAGAAAAAATTAGAAGGAGGAAGGAGGGAAAGGAGGAAGGAAGAAAAAAGGGAGGGAGGGAGGGAGGGAGGAAGGACATGCAAGAAATGTTTCTATTTCTTGAACAGTAATTCAAAAAGCAGCTTTTCTGGGCAGTTCAGACTTGTCTTTGGGGACATGTTTTAGGCAGTACATGAGCCATACAAAAGCTCTAATTAGACTTCTTGCAGAGGCCCCAAAGATTTTAGGTTAATTTTTTGACCAAGTTGAAAAGATGCTTAATTTTTCCCCCTTGTGTTTTCTTAAGCGATGGTACAATTATGGATTTCCTATCTATAGAGTTATCATATGTAATTAATGAATTAATCCATTGACTGAATTCATAGGCAGAAAGATGCTCTGTTTTCTAGTGTTGTCTCCTAATTATGCAGTAAATCAGGGCTTTGAAGAGCTTCCACAACCATTCATTTTTTATGAATTGATCTTGCTTTGGCTTTCTTCTCTAGGGGTGAGGAAATAATGTAAACATAGCCCCAGTGATAGATGCTGCATGAAGGCTAAGAATATTTAAAACAAATGGCTGAATATAAACAATATATACAGTTTATTCTGAGCATTGAGTGTGAACGTTGATGGGCACAGATATTCGGGGTTGGACAACCATAGTAGAATAATCCTGGCCAATTCTCCTGATACCAGTTCACCAGGCAAAGCTCCTAGGGGTTGATAATTAGTTGGAAATAGACATCACACTAAACTTAAAACACCAAGAAGATCTATAAGATGGTTGAGGCAATGAATAAAGTTTTTTAAAAAATTGTTCTGATGTAGAATGCATTACTTTGAAAGTAAAATCTTTATTTTGTTTTATTTTATTTATTTATTTTATCTATTGTGACCATTGCATATGTCTCATAATATTTAGTATGGTGGACCAGAGGCATAGACTCCCCCTCCTGCATCTGGAAATACCCTCAAGGAGTTTACAATCTCATGGAGGGAGACAGAACATAAAAGGAGGTAGAAAAGTGCAGGGGTGGGGGTGGGGAGCAACAGTAGGTGGCATCTTTCTTTGTAATTGAAACCTCAGGAGGGCAGCAGATGCAAAGTGGGATGAGTTGATAGGCTAGTTTCTACCATCCATAATGCAAGACATTGGGAGGAGTTTAGTATTCCCCATCTAATCAGAGGAGGCAGGTACTGAGATCAAGGCTTGAGCCTAACCTGGGAGGAATATCTTGTTTCAATATTTAACTGGACTCCTCTGAGCTTTAGTTTTCTCACCTATAAATAGTGGCATCATAATAGTTGATTTCTAAGATCTCCTTAGGTTCCAAATTCCATTTGCCTAGGACACCAAGCAAATGCATTTGGAAAAATGAAGATACACTGCTCTACTCTCTGATTTATACCTGCTTCTGGTGAAAGACACTGAGTTGTGTTTTGGCCAACCTAACCAGTTACTGATAGTTCAATTTTCGGAATGCACATTTATACCTCAGAAATCACATATGTTGTAAACTAGGGTCAATATATTGCTTTGTTGATTACAAAGACCTGAGAAAGTTAGAAAGTGTTCATTCTAATGACATTTAAAAGTATGTTATGTGTAGTTTTTTTCTTCTCTGAGAGGTGGTTGTTAAACATTTACCAACATATTCATGAATAAATCTGATTTTTATTCTCAATAACTCTATTGGAAAAATGCATTGTTCATGACTCAATAGCTCATGAATGTGTTCTTGTGTATAATTTGCAGTAGATTTAAGTAGATCAATCATTGCATTTCAAACATGTGACAAGATGTTATGCCTTGATACCCTTACCAAGTGAAAACAATCAGTCAAAGGTGTGAACAAGGTCTATTTTCCTCTATTGAATTAACCCATTTTAGATTAAGTGAAAATCAGTTGAGATGTTCTTAAAAACCACTGGATGAACTGGAGTAGCCTGGCTCACTAAGTGCTTAAGTGTTTGGATAGGTTGAGGAAAATTGGATAATTTTTTTGAGTCATGTTTAAATAGACTAGGCTGGAAACTCAGGGAATTTTATGGATAACTTACAAAAGGGAGGAAAGAAAAGAAAGAAAGAAAGAAAGAAAGAAAGAAAGAAAGAAAGAAAGAAAGAAAGAAAGAGAAAGAAAGAAAGAAAGAAAGAAAGGCAGGCAGCTAGGTGGCCCAGTAGATAGAGCCCTGGAGTCAGGAGTACCTGAGTTCAAATCCGACCTCAGACACTTAATTGCCTAGCTGTGTGGCCTTGGGCAAGTCACTTAACTCCATTTGCCTCACCAAAAAAAAACCCTAAAAAAAAAGAAAGGAAGACGGAAAGGAAGAAAAGAAGGAAGGAAGAAAAAGGAAGGAAGGAGGAAGGAAGGAAGAAGGAAGTAGGAAGGAAAAAAGCAGTTATTAAGATCTATCCACCAGGCACACTGCTAAGTGCTTTATGAATATTATATTATTTGATCCTCACAACAATCCTAGGAGGTAGTTGTGCTTATTATCCCCATTTTACTGTTAAGAAACCTAAGGCAAACAGAAATTGAGTGACTTGCCCAGGGTCACACAGTGTCTAGGGTCAGATTCGAACTCGGATATTCCTCACTCCAGTTCATTATCCAGGGCTCCAGGGAGCTGCCTCAGGACTTCCCACAAGGAGATTTGTGTGGGTGATAGTGTGTGCCATAGATTAGTGGGGGATGTTTTGTATTAACTGATCTTACTATATCATCTTTGTGAATAAATCACCCTTTCTAAAATGCAAATTAAATCTCAAAGCCTAATTGAGAACAATTGAGAACCCTAGGGGAATACAATCATTAGGGCCCCGTGGGCAATTATTACAGGAGAAATGCAACTCCTCAAACCTTCCGAGCTACCCCTGAAATCTTGAGAGTAGATGGAGCCATGCAAGCTCTGTGAATCCAGCCTAAGATTGTGATTCCATTTGGGAGAGGAATTCCATGCTCCGTGTTCCCTGGGATCTCCAAGTATAACATCCTTGGGCAAATATGCTCAAGGTGAGCTATCTCTTAATAAATAGCAGAACGATAGTCAATATTCAAAAAATACTCATTACAATTTTGAATGTCTTTAGTAGAGAACAAAGCTTTTCATTCCACAGTTAGAATATTAGACTGCAACTATCCCTGGGAAAGATAACACAATTGACTAAAATGTATTTGCTCTGACATGTGATTGCTCCCATGTGCTTTCCTGAAAGTAGATTTTAATAAGGAGGAAGAAAGAAAGAGTTTAAGAACCTGATTTCTTGAAGGGGGCCAAGGAGGAAAGTGGGAGACTTGGGATAGAGGAATGGAATCAGGGATGGATGGAGGCAGATCCAATTCAATTTCTTAATTTTTAATGTCCCAGAATAACATGGTCAGGTAGGAAAGGAAATGAATTTTCTCTCACTAATGAATTGATCATGAATTAAAGAATTGATGACTATTTCTTCGAAGATTCCTGTAGATTATATGCATTGGACTATATAGTCTTTTCCAACTCTTTGATTTTGAGTCTTAAAGACAAGCAAAGTTCCTGATCTTTGATAAGTTTTTCTAGGGCCCAGACCCATTCTTTAGCATAAGTAGATTATTTATTTTCTCTGAATAATAGCATCAAGAAAAAGAGCCACTGTAGTATGTGGTAGCGACTTACAAGAAATGCCATCCAAAAAAACTCAATCAAACACAGAATGCAGCCCATCAAAGGTAAAACCTTTACCTATTATTAATTATGACAGTAATTTCTATCTCATAACATTTCACATAGCAACTGTTACCAAGAACATCTGCATTTTAAATGGAGGGGCCTCATCATATGCTAAAGGGAAGCAGGATGTCTATGTGTGCATTTGCCAGGAGCTTAGGAGAGCTAGGGCATGATACCAAAGACTCTCGTCGACCCTGTCGGCCAATTTTGAGATGCAAAGATTATCTAATATGCATCCTTTAATGCTTTCGTCTCCTAAGGTGGGAGGAGGAGGAAGAAAAACAAAGTCTGTTATGTTCTTGATGACTTCTCTGCTGTTTCAGTTATGGGAGTAAAAAAGATGTTCTATTCTAGACAAGTCGTATGGAACCAAAGTGCCCATATGCATTTACAGGTCGACAGGTAAGATGATACCATGAATGCATCACTTTGGAGAGTCAATGAGATATAGTGGACAGGCTTGGAAAAGAGGAAGGCACAGGTTCAAGTTTCACGCTGACCCATATTGATCATGACTTTCAATACACCATGCTTCTCTTATTTAAATACATATGAATATTATTTATATATGTATATATATACATATATATATATATGTATATATGTCTGTATGTATAGGGAACAGCTAGGTGACACAGTGGATAGAGCACTGGCCCTGGAGTCAGGAGGACCTGAGTTCAAATATAGCCTCAGACGCAATATTTACCTCCTATGCGACCATAGGCAAGTCACTTAACCCCTTACTTTGCAAAAAAAAGTTTAAAAAATATATATGTATATTTACACACATATACACATGTATATTCTTCTAAGTATATACACATATGTATATATCTTTATGTGTATCTCTCTGTCTCTCTCTTCTCCTTTCTCTCCCTCTTATCTCTCTCAGATAGCTAGATAGATGATATAGATATAGATATATAGATATAGATATATTCTCCTAGGAATAAATCAATTTAAAGAGAAAAGTCCTGAAAAATGTCCAGGTTTCCCTGATTTTCTCCTGTTTTTGCAAAAGCAACTTCTTTCTTCCCCTGACTTATGAAAGCTAGACTGCCCAGTGGACAGCACATGGATTTGGAGTCAGGACGTTCTGGATTCAGTCAGTAGTAATGTAACCCTGGGTAGTCACTTAACTTCTGTCTGCCTCAGTTTCCTCATTTGTAAAATGAAGGGGTTGGCCTGTGAGGTCCCTTTCAGCTCTGATTCTATGTTGCTATGTGTTATTCAACTTGGTCAAGACATGATGATGCTATATAAGACATTGCAATATGAATAAATGAAGCATTTTTATGTCTCCTATGTTACAAAACAGAAAATATATATGTATACACATATATGCAGTGTTATAGGATAAACATAATACAAGTTAGAATCCCTGGGATCTCTTAGAGGCCTGTATCTCCTCTTTTTCAGTTCAGAGCTTATTTTTGTCTTATGGATATTTTAACATTGTAAAAATACCTTATAATAATGAAATCTCCACAAAGGCAGAGGGCCATAATTCAACCTGGAACCATAATACAACTCTGTACCTCCCCTAGTCCTGTGTTTCTCCTGGTGCTAAAGAAATCTTTGTGGAATTATCCAATTCCCAAGAGAATGTTCCTTCAGGGGATACAGGGTCTCTCCTTCTCAGGATTCATTCACTCTGGCAAACTTTTCTCTCTGTTCTTCAGAATCCCTTTCCAGTCTCTGTTTCTCAACAAACATTTATTTAGCCTTTACTATATACCAGGCTCTAGGGCTAAATACACAAAGAAAATCCTAAACTATCCCTGCCTTTAAGGAGTTTACATTCTATCGGGGAAATACACTGTATACATATACATATATATACATATATATACCTATATACCTATATCCATATAAATATAAGCAGATTATATAAGATCATTAGACAGAGAAAAGCTTTAGTTGGTGAGACATGAGGAAAGGTTACATAGAGAAAGCATCACTTGAGCAAAGCCTTGAAGGTTGGGTTAGGATTGCTTGGGTCCCACCAAATCTGAATTCCAGTGAGTAATACCTTGGCCTCCCTATTTCCCAGTGTATACCAATCTGAGGGCAAAAATGTTGGCCTTTGGGACCTTGCTTATAACTCCTCCTGCTTTCTCATTCCTCCATCCCTGCCTCTCCTATCCCTTCTTTCCAATTCTTGTGGCTTCTACTGAAGAAAAAACTCTCTAAGAGCACCTAAGGCAGAGACGACAAGTTAACTTTCCAAGAGAAACCTCAACAAGGGTTCTTAACCTGGAGTACCTGAACGTGTTTTCTTTAAAAAAAAAAATCTATAACTATTTCAATATAACTGGCTTCCTTTTAAGCCTTTGTATTTTATTTTATGCATTTAAAAACAATTCAGAGGAATCTCTAGGCTTTATCACGCTACTAAAGTGGCTGTGATCCAAACTAAAAAGTCGTGAGACCCTGAATTAGCATAACATTTTTTTTTTTATCAGTTATGTCTTTTAGCTACCTGGTTCCCAGGGGATTAGTCCAATAGATCTGGGCAGTGGTTTTCAGATGCTTCTGAAATTTCCTCACTCAAGTCATGGTCAAAGTTGAAAGATGCCTTTAACCTTCATTTCTTGCACCTGTTACAATGCACTCTGGGAGAGATATTTACGGATGAGTATAAATGAGGATTAGTTCCTTTGGTTTTGATTGAGGTTTGGAATGAAAACTCTAGAGAGCATCCAAGCCACTGAGAGTCTGGGGATGACCCCTGAAAATACTTTTCCAGTGTATGCCAATCTGAGGGCAAAAATGTTGGCCTTTGGGACCTTGCCTACAACTCCTCCTGCTTTCTCATTCCTCCCTCCCTGCCTCTCCTATCCCTTTTTTTCCAATTCCTGTGGCTTCTACTGAAGAAACTGAGAGTACCTAAGGCAGAGAAGAAAAAGGGAAATTTAAAGCTGCCTGAGAGGAGAAAGGAAGAGTTTAAATACTGAGCTGGGTTCCAGAGGGCAAATCTAATTAATGTAAACTTCAGTTTAAACCAGATTCATTCTAGTGGAGCCTTAGAAAAAGATTTATTTTACAGTAGGGGTATTCTAAGAGAACAGGCAGTTTGTTGTTTTTTTTTAAAATTATATTCTGATCAGATATGTTATAGCCTTTTACAATAATATTTTGTCAAGGTTATTTATAGAGAGTTTGGTGGAGGGGGAGAGAAGTCATTTAATAGAGAATGTTGCCTCCCTGATAATGCAGTTTGTGGTTACTCTGGGTAACAAATGTAGCTGTAGCATTCCTTTTGTGTGGCTGAACATAGAGGGATTATTAGTGAGGGATTTCCAAATCCAGTTTTCCATATTCTTCCAGCACATTGTTTGGATGCTCTTGGCTTTCCAGAAACTGTTTGGTTGCCTATCATTTGACTTTGAATTTAATTTGTTTTCAAAGATATGAGGTTTTTGATACAAACATCCTTTGAATAGGCAAACACCCAGCAATGTGAAACTATTTTGGTTCCTGCTAGTGATTCTTTGTCTTGAAATGCTTTTCTTGACTTCAGTTGAGTCTGTTTATTAGATTTTGAGATGGATTTTTGAAACTTATTTTTTTAAATATGTGCTTAAATTTTATTTTCATTATGTACCCTTTAGTTCTTTGATTTTGTTTGTGATTTTAGCAATGTGATGTTTTCTCTTCCCTCAAACAAAGCAGATTATAGCCTTTCTATACCCTTCCATGCTTATAACGTTACCCATGTTTTGTCATAAAATTTCCAGGGAAGAATCTACTACTCCTGGGGGTTGTCAAATTATTGTTCCTCTTCAATACACAACTGAAAGACTTCCTTTTCTGGCCTATATATCCTCGATAATTCACTTTATGACACTTGTCCCATGGAAGTCATCATTGCATGGCCTATTGACACCTCAAATCCAGCATTATTTCTCTGTCCCAAACCTCAATGAGATTTTCCCAATCCCTCCTCCCCAATCCCCAACTTCCTTACTTCTGCCAACAGTACCATAATCTTTTTCCAATGATCAAAGCTCAAAAATCTGAATTGCCTTTGTTTTACCTTTCTCTTTTCCCCCCATAGTCAATCATTAGCCACAGCTGTCAAGTTGATTTCCTCTATATAGCTTTCACCATCTCTCCCCTCTGTATCATTTGCCCTGCCATTCATCAATGTCGTTTTCTTTTTATTCTAACCTCTCTGTCCCTCACAAGTGATTCTGTTGTCCTTGATGGTGAAAAAGAGTTGGTTTTAAAAAAAAATCACAGATTTTTATCAGCTTTCCTCTCTTTATTGTCCTTCTCTCTGTTGAATCCACAAGTATCTTTCAAAAGCTATTGCTTAGGTTTTTACTAAGAATTCTTTCAACTTCTTTTAACCTTAGGTGCTTCTCACTTTTAGGAAGTGATGCTTGCATAGAATCCACCATCCGTCTCTCTAAGTTACAAATTAGTTGACAGGCTAAACTAGTGTTGTTCTTGGCTGCCATGTTTGTGTGGTTAGAAAGAGGGTCAAATGTTTGATGACCAAAGCAGTTTTACCTATTTTTTTTCTTATGGAAAACACTTTTGACTGGTTAGGAAGGCATTAAATTATTATGATTGATGTCAATCCTCCATCCATTTCACATTTTTCATATCAACAACTGGCTTAAATAGGTATGATTGGAGTGGTTTTAATTGAATGCCGTATCTTTTTTTCTCTTATTTTACTTTTTTATTCTATATTTGGAGTACTTTTGACCTTTACTCAAATAAGTTTGTATTCTGACTAGAAAGAAAGTTGATTCAAGAATGACTTCCACATCAGGAATGTCTCATTTCCTGTCCATCCAAAGATAATCAATTTCATCTCTGTGATATTATTACATGCTTGTGATATCCTTTGCCTTTGGTTTTCTTTTTCCTTGAAGTATTCAAATATTTGCATAGTGTACAAGCCTTTATTATCTCATTCTTTGCTCCTAAACCATCTTTTCATGTGTACACACACACACACACACACACACACACACACACACACACATCTGCATTTTTTTAACCACTCCATCTTGAACTTGTCACTAGATTACAAAGTGTAGGTTGATTTTTTTTGGAGTATCTTTATTAGGATTATTCCTTCATCTATTCTGCCTATAAGAATGCGTAGTTTTTTCAAAATTCCATCTCAAAAGATGTTTCTTAATTCCCCCCAACTATAACTTCCTTGCCAAAAAAATTCCCTTTTTCTTTGTATATATCATATTTTTGTATAGATTGCTTATTATATATACATATATCATCTCTGATTATATGCATATAATAAAACACATATATAAATAGAAATCTTATTAACATAATGTATGTGTATGTATGTTGTCTCTACAAATAAAATGTAAGCTTCTTAAGGACAGGGAGAATTTAACTTCTGTTTTTGTATCCCCCAATGCCTAGCACATGATGGGCATGATTGTTTGCTTGATTTTTTATAATATTTCTCTAACTATACATTCTCCACAACAAAAATCGACCCATAGCTACAGTTATTTGGGGAGAAGAGGATGCTTTTTGTAAATACTTATCTTGATTATTATTATACGAGATGACTAAATATGCCATTATATTTCTTCTTGCTTTAAACTCATTATAAAAAAACATCTTTTTTCATTTTTCCAAGGAAAATATGAGTCATACTTCAATTTAGTAGCAACTTCCTTCCATCTTCCATTTCATTTATTGTAGGAATGTTAAAATTGGCAAGATTCATTCCCTCATATAGAATGTCCACTCATTGGTCATTGGACCAGGGTTTCATATCTAAGTAGGAACAACTAAATTGTTTATGGAAGGTCTAAAAGTATATGATTCTTAATCCTGCTCCCCCCCACTCTTTCAAGGTCATTGGACAACACAGTATCAAGCATCATTTTGTATTTGTCTTTCTTTTATAAATTACCATAGTCTAAGAGTTCACCACTATGGGGAGAGTCTAATGGTAATGAGTTTTTGAATGCTTAAAAAGGTTAGATCTCAGAAAGAAGATACATTTTTAAACTAGAACTCAAAAGGAGTTTTTCCAGTAGAGTAGATGATTCCAGGACCTATACTCCACTAGCAGAACCTTTGAGAATCCAGGGTCACATCAATGCCACAATCACATCAAAGTGGAACATTTGGAGAGAGCAAGATCCCAAGATAGAGGTCAGCACCAGTTTTCTGACTTGAAGATGCAGCACACTGGGAACTTGTCTTGGAACTCTTTTGCCAATATGGTGGGATTGCAAAATGGTCACCTATGGGAAATCTTGAAGAAAACATCCCTGTTTTATTTCCACCAGAATCAGGATATATTGTGTCTTTTGCTACCTGCACACCTAAAGACATTGCTCATGATTTTACATGTCCCACATCTGCAAATCAAGATATTTGGTGAGGATCAGGTGATGTTGATGGTGAGCTTAATGCTCAGTGGCAGGGCTGAACTGAAGTCAAACCAGGAGATACTGACTCTTTTTACAAAAGAAGAAGGTGGTATCATAGATGGCCCAATTGTGGCAAATATATCTAACAAGTTCTTGTACATGGAGTCCAATGGTGGGGTGTTGAGAGAACAAATATCAGAATGAAGAAGTTCTGGCTGTGATGTGAACCTGGAGGTGATTGATGATGCCTTGACAACTCTGCAGGGTCCCTCAGTGGCCCATGCCCTTTGGACTATGGTATCAGATGACCTTCAGCAGTTGACTTTCATGATCAGTGCTGTGATGGATGTATTTGGCATATTTGTTTTCCATGTGACATTTTATCAGAAGGGGAGGCTGGTGGAGTACCCAAAGAGGTCAAATTGGCAGGGTTGGTGGTTAAGGATGGACTGTGGCTGGGAGGGACAGTGCTGTATTTAGATGAATGACAAAGATTGACACAACCCTTGTGAGGGGAGCTTGGGTTGTACTCTGAAAAAAATGACACAAGGTGGTCATGGCCCTTGGTGCTGCCATTGTTGTTCCCCTGATGAAAGGGGAACTAACCTATAAGTATGTGGGGCTAACATTTATTTACAGGATGCTGTAACGACAATGTTGTAGTGTCAAATGCTGACATTCAAAAGCACAACCTCATCATGAATAGAAAGGGTGGTGTCATTGGGAAATAATCCAAGGGAGCCCCTCCCCCGTCTGAAGAAGAGGTGGTCATGGCTTAGTTACCTGGATGGAGACAATAGCAAAATTGGGACTCAGCTGATAGAATAAGTAGGAGGCAGCAGTAGTTAGCTAGATGAACTTTGTGCCCCTTGAAATGACTTGGCTCTCAAATCAGCTCTCCATGGTCAAGATGAATACATCTAATTATGGAATAATAGACTTTAGTACCTTGACTATAACATGTGGTTAATAACTATTTGCTAAAGGGACTTTATGGAGACTAGCTAATCCAATCTCTTAAATTCATGATGAAGAAACTTAAGGCAAAGATTAATTCTTCTATTATATGAGTTTTCTTAGTTTACCTTATTGGTTTTTGTTGTCTTCTTGTCATTTTTCAGTTGTGTATGACTCTCTGTGACTCCCATTTGGAATTTTTTTTGACAAAAATACTAGAGTAGCTCATCATTTCCTTCTCTAGCTTATTTTAGAGATGAGGAAACTGAGACAAACAGGGTTAAGGACTTGCCCAGGGTCATACAGCTAGTAAGTATCTGAAACTGGATTTGAACACAGGTGCCCACTGTGCTACCTAGGTGCCCCTGGAAACATCACATGCTTCATTATTATTGCTATTTTTTGACTATACCTGTTTTCTTTTGTTTGAAAAATTCCCTCCATCAATGCCAATGTATATTGGCAAGTTTTCTATAATTTGTAACTATAACATAATTTTAGATTTATTGTGAGCATTAAGAACCTATGGGCATCTAGATTTTTTTCTTTCACCTTTTTTCTTTTTTCTAAAGTCTCTCCTTCATTTTCCTTAACTGTTAAATGTCTTGAAGAACTTTCTATAGTCACTACCTCCATTTCCTCTACAATGACATACTGCTTATTCCTTTCCAATCTGACTTTTGACCCCATCACTCACCTGAAGCTCATTTTTCCAAGTGCACCAAAATGAGTCTTGTTCCACTCTCCCATTCCCCCTATTAAGTTAATCTTCTGAAGATACAACTCTGAGTTATCCTCTCATTCCAAAATCTTCAGTGGTTCTCCATGGTCAATTTAATTCTAGAAATACTAAATTTAGTATAAATATATTAATTTCAAAAGATGCAAAAAATGAAAAATAAAAACAAAATAACCCTGGAATTTCTAGACTTAAAGATCTTACATTTTATAAGTGAAAAAAGAACAAACTTCTCTGGTATTCGAGACCCTCTTCTACCCCTCCCCCCATATACAATAAGGCGAAATGACTAAGTCTTCCAGTATTTCCTAAACCAGAAATGAACCATCCTTTACTTGAACCTCCCTTACAGTATGCTCATACCAATCCCCTGGAATTTATCATATCCAATTTTGGTTTTTGTAATCGGTTATTTGTCTACAGACAACTGTCTTGCTAGACTCTAAGCTTGTTGAGGGTAGATGCTATGTCCGTTGTGTATTGCTATCTGTCAGGATTTCTAACACATTGCAAGCACTGAATAAATATTCTCATCACTTTTTTTTACAGTTTTGGACCTCACAAAAGAGAATAAGCTAGGGTTGTAAGCTCAAATTTATAATGCTACAGATTACATACAAGTCACAGAAATTTAGTGAAAAAAATACAATTCAATAAAATTTCCAACTTGAAAAAATATTAGGTTCCCTTATTAACCAGCTAAGGGTCTACTATGTGCTAACCACTATTCCGGTACACAGTGGGGATAAAAAGAAGCAAAAAATAACCCTTGCTTTCAAGACCCTCATAGTGCAATTAGAGAGACCACATGTGTTAGAGATAACCTGGGGGGAAGGCCTTCAGATTAAGGGGGACCAGGAAAGACTTCTTGAAACATATAGGATTCTAATGAGACTTAAAGGAAGCTAGGGAAGCCAGGAGGAAAAGATGAAGAAGGATTAGGAATAGTCAGTGAAAATACTTGGAGAAGGGAGATCAGATTTCTTATTTGAGGAACAGAAAGACCAGAGTTACTGAATCACAGGTTATGTGGAATGAAGTAAGATATAAGAAGACTGAAAAGATAGTAAATTGTGAAGGGTTTTAAATGCCAAACATCTTATATTTGGTCTTGGAGGTAGCAGAGAGGCAGTAGAACTTATTGGGAAAAGGTTAGATTTGCATTTTCGAAAAGTCGGTAATTTAAATTATTTACATTTGTTTAAAAATTTTATTTTATTTTAAAAAAATTACTTAAAAGACATGTTGTAGCATCAACATCCAAGGTTATTTCTTTTAGTTTCCCTTTCAATCTCCCTTCAATACTCCCTTCCTAAGTTTGTTACTTACAACTTGGACTTCTCATTAATTAACTGTCTATGTTCTAGGCACTGGAAATTCAAAGTAATGCAAAAAACATACATTTCCTACCCTAAAGAACTCACTTTCATATGGGAATGATAATATTAAAAATATACATATAATATGAATACAGTATAAATGAAAAGAAACATCAGAAAGGAAGCATTAGAGGAAGAAAGAGTATTCTTACTTAAAAACATGGTCTTTCCAATGTCGCAGTGGAAAGGTACCCAAAGAAAGAGACACTTTCCAGACTTGGCAACTGGATGACTGTTCCAGAAGTGAAAGTAAACTTAGGGAAATGGGGGGGGGGATAAGAGAACAGAAAGAAAGAGGAAGGTGAGTCACCTATCTGTGACATCTTAGAAAAGTCTGTTGAAATTCATATTTTAATACTCTCTCTAAAATGAGCCAGTGGTAGGAGGAAATCATTCTTCAGTCTCTCTCTCTCTCTCTCTCTCTCTCTCTCTCTGTATATATATATATATATATATATATATATATATATATGTATGTATGTATATTCCCTTGAAAAGCAATTTGATTAAGGGTCCAACTTGTATTTAGGATTGACCCATTTTAGACCAATATGGCATCTAAAGTATACCACTGCTTTTGACTTGGCTTCATAGAAATACCACTTCCTTTTGTCCTTCCTGAGATCTACAGTGCTATTCATGTCAGTACTTCTACTGACTTAGATCACATCTCCTTGATGAGGAGTAGATAAGCTGCCTTACTGAAGTGCTGCTGCTTCTTCCCATTCCCCAAACTGAGGCACAGTGGCCAACATGTGGTTAATGAACCACCCAGATCTAATCATATTGATCTTCCAATTATAGATGCTGTAGCTAGGCTTATACTTGAAGACCTTTCATTTTGATAGAACCCACTGAGGCTGTGTTCAACACACTGAGATGCTAGGACTTCTCAAGAGTGGAGCATACTGACAGTACTTACAAAAAAGATGTAGCTACAATAATTGTAGGAATAGTAATAGTCCAATGGGCACAAAATATTTAAAGCAATTCTTTGTGTGGTATCAAAAAATGAGAAGCCAGGGGAATGCCCATCAATTGGGGAATGACTGAACAAATTAAGTTACATGAATGGAATGGAATACTATTGGGATATAAGAAATGAAGAAAGAGGTAGTTTCAAAGAGACGTGGAAAGACTTGTATGAACTGATGCATAGTGAAGTGATCAGAACCAGGAGAATATTTTATAGCATATTATGAAAAATAAAGCAATGTTGAAAGACTTAGGAACTCTGAGTGATTAAATGGTCAACCATGATTCCAAAGAACAGATAAAGAAGCACTCTGCCCAATTCATGGCAGAGAGATGATGACCAACATGCAGAAAAAATAAAATGTGGAAATGTTTCCTTGACTGTGATTATGTGATTGATACCAAAGTTCCATGGTTCTTTTTTTATTGAATGGAGACAGATGGAAGGAAATCAAATAATTAATATTGAAATAAATAAAATATTAAAAATTAAATTTATATTACATGCATAAATATTGGCACAGACTAGAAAGATTCTGAGTTTTCTTTTTCAGAAACTACAATGTGTGCAAAGGGTTTTGTATAGCATTTTTTCTCTCCAACATAGATTTTTGGTCCAATTAGCACTTGGGAAAGTATCACATTTACTGACACAATAGATTTTTTGAATGCCCTAAGATAGAATCCTAAGTATGGAGTGAGAAGGAACCTCAGATATTGTTTAGTCCCCTATTTTACAAATAAGACCTTGAGATTTGGTATGACTTCCTCAAGGACACAGAGGTTGATAGTAAGCATCAGAGCAAAAATCTGAGCCCAGGTTTTCTGATTCCAGTTCCAGAAATTTTTCTATTCTATCATATGCTTACTATCTATGAATCCCATAGCAAGTTTTGATTCTCAGTTTATAAGAAAAAAAACAGAATGTCAGTCCTATGCAATCATATAAAGAATCACTTGATGGGGAAAAAGATGTCGGGACTCAGAGAAAAATGTTTAAAAAGGAGTTTGTAAAA
This sequence comes from Macrotis lagotis, assembly GCF_037893015.1. Classification (NCBI taxonomy): domain Eukaryota; kingdom Metazoa; phylum Chordata; class Mammalia; order Peramelemorphia; family Peramelidae; genus Macrotis; species Macrotis lagotis. The sequence continues at coordinate 35,229,070 of NC_133664.1, read as the reverse complement.
CCCCCTGGGAAAGTGAATATTTATATAAAAACAATAGACATTGAAGCAGCTAGGTGGAAAAACAGATAGACCTCTGGCCCCTAGTGTCAGGAGGATCTGAGATCAAATCTAGCTACAGATACTTACTAGCTGTGTGACCCTGGGTAAGTCACTTAACTTTGCCTCAAAAACAAAACAAAACAAAATAGGTATTGGGAGAGAATAAAAATGATGGTTCACATTTGTGGAAACTTCAAATTTTCTGCACAACAGAAACCTGTGAGGTCGGAGAAAAAGACAAGTGTGAAAGCTCTTTAAAGAGGGATGTCCAGGGAATGCAAGAGGTAGCATATGGGTAAGGGGAATCATGTCCAGCCTGGGGAGAGAGAATACAGAAGGTAAGGGACTCTAAGAAGGTCTGACCTACTGGCTTTTTTAAAGATTCCCTGGCCCAAATAAGAATGTTAACCTTACGTCAACATAAACATTAGGTAAATAAATGTGGGGTCTCCATTAGATAAACTAGGGGTAAAGAGGAGTTTTGTAAAAGAAGATAATACCTGATGCTCTAGATTTTGGATGACCCATAAGGGACTGGAAGAATTTCATAAAATATTTTATCCATTCTCTTCATTTTACCAATACAAGAGGAGGAGAAAGTAGTTAGGTGACTTGCCCAGGACCACAGAACTAGTTGGAGGCTAGGGCTAAAACTACTGATAATCAGTCTAATAAATATATTTTCTTTGCACTGCATTGGATGCTAAATAAATAACACAAATAAAACAGACCCTGCCTTTAGGGAGTTCACATACATGGTTTGGTTATAGCTGTTAAATCAACTTGTCACACTGAAAGTATGATTCAATTAAACACAGAATGAATGAACAAAAAATGATCAAACTCTTTCTTTATGGAAAAATCAAAACAATGCTTGCTTCAAATCAAGGGAGACAACACAAATATGAAAATCCAGGTGCATCATAGACAAAAAAGATTTGGAAACCCTGAGCTAGGAATCTGGAGTGTCCAGTCACAAGGTAGGTGGTAAAGCCTGGAGGACTTCTGACATTTTGAAATAAAATGTTTAAACTGCAGAGGCTAAGGCCTAATGATTTTTAACCTCAATGAGAGCAGGAGAGTGGTGGATGATATAGAAGTGATATGATCAAGTATATATATATATATATATATATATATATATATATATATATATATATATATATATATATATATATCCTGGATGGGTTTTAGGAGTTGTGAGACTGGAAGGAGAGCAGGGAAAGAACGTCCCAGTGGTGGTGGGTCACCAGCTGTCCTGCTGGTCCAGATGAATTCGTCAAATATGAAAACTGAAGTTAATTCATTGTCATTTTCCCCATCTCATTCACCAGTGAAACTTAACAGGAATCAAAAAGTCACTATAAGTGGAAACATAATTTTCCTAGCATCTTGAAATAATTCTAGGCTGTATCACTATAAATAGACTTGTCCACTCTAAATGGACTCAACGGCACTTCCCTAAATCACAATTAACGAATAACTATCCCCAAACAGCTGATGTAGGAATTAAATGATCTAGAGCAAATTTCATACTAAAATGTTTAAAGATATGTCTGTGGGATGACTAATTTGCTATAAAGAGAGTTAAATGCTCAGCTGCTTAGAGATCTTTGTAGGCCCCAAATTCTGACTAAAAATATTAGGGGTAACCTTTTCATATTAATTTACTATGAAATCTCTTCATGCCCACCTCAAAATGATGGGCCCTTAACTTTTCAGTCAGTCAAAAGTAATTATTAATGTCCTATAGCTTTCCAGGCAACTAGTCAAAAAGGGATACAGAAAAAGTCAAAAGACAGTCATTATTCTCAATGAAAAAACAGAATCTATCTTGTACTTGAAATATCCATCATTCAATCTTCTTAGGGCAGAAATCTACTAAAATTTCAAATTATAATTTCAGTTAAACCTACAAGAAAACAGAATTTCTCAGCTCAAAAAAAAGTCAGTAAGGACCTTAGAGTTTCTTGATTCAATTTACTCATTTGACCTACACAGTTCTCCTGTCTGTCAGTTGGGCAGTCAGCAAGAACTCAAACTAGGCTTCTTAAAGAACAAATGAACAGGGGTAGCCAAGTGGTGCACCAGCCCTGGATTCAGGAGGACCTGAGTTCAAATCTGTCCTCAAACAATAATTACCTAGTTGTGTGGCCTTGGGCAAGCCACTTAACACCATTGCCTTGCAAAACAAAAAACAAAAAAAAGAACAAATGAAGGAAAAAAAAACACTCCCCAAACTTTTGTGGGTGCCTCGGAAAGAAGAATGGTTCATACACTATCAAATGTTATCTTTAGATATGTAGAAAGGTTTTGCCTTAATTTTTCTCCTTTATTACAAGACAGAATTCGGTGAATGGGGTTTACTAGGAAATGAAAATGGAATAAAAAAAGTTGTAAGGCATCAATAATAGCTTTTTTTTTTTTACAAAACAAAACAAACATAAAAACTAATTCAGGTGTTTCCAATAGGGACAGGATGAAATAGTAAGAAGACCAAAATTCTAGCCTGTCCAACCTAGAGCTAGAATTAGAAGGAACTTATTCCATTCATTTTATGGACAGCCCCACTGAAAACAATGCTCTGACTGTCACCCAAGTGGGGTGGGTGTGGGACTAATGAATTCACCTTGGTGTAACTTCAGTCACTTCAATTTAACCAAGAGTTGCCTTTTGTCCTTTTAATAAGATACCCATGGACAGCTCATAATCCTTGGAGATTGTACTTTTGAAAATCTTGACAAAAGTTCATTTATATCCCTGTTGATTGAAGCAATCCCTTAACCAATGCATTTTCCATGTCTCCCATCTGCTCCAGATTGTTGTTATCATCATATACTGGTTTCCAAGTTACTTTTCCTTTCTCAAGGAGTTAATATCAAGATCCATCTTCCTCTCAACTCTGAGAGTTCAATATCTATTTGGTATACACAGGATCATAGATTCTAGACTGGGAGAGACCTTAGAGATATCTGTTCTCTCTCCTTTTACAGAGGAAGAAACTGAGGCCCAGGAGGATTAAGAAACTTGACCAAGGGGCAGCTAGGTGGTACAGTGGATAGAGCACTGCCTCGGAGTCAGAAGGACCTGAGTTCAAATCTGACCCCAGACACTTAATAACTGCCTAGCTGTGTGACCTTAGGCAAGTCACTTAACCCCATTGCCTTAAATAAATATTTTTTTAAAAAAGAAACTTGACCAAGATGATGCAGATAATTAGTGGCTGAATTGGGTTTTCAAGCCAGTCCTCTGACCCCAAAACTAGTACAGTTTCCACTGAACCTTCTACCCAGCTGTCATATAAGCATCTCAAACTCTACATGTACAAAATGGAACTCATAAGCTTCCTCATTATACCTGCTTCTTCAAACTTCTCAATATCTGGTGAAGGCACCACCAACTCTGCCAGGAACCCGTTTACTACTCCAATTATCTTTAGCTCTTTTTTCTTCTTCACCACTCAATATAGAAATCCTTGCCAAGTCCCATTGCTTCGAGCACTATGACTCCCCTTGGCAGTTGACCCTTTCTCTCTATCCACACACAACTACCATCAACTTTAGACCATCACCACCGGTTGATAGGATGTGATGGTTGTTAGTCCTTTATTTTTGGAAAGGCCCGATAGAGGTAGCAGTTGATATCTTGACTTGTATATGATTTGGATTTATGTGAGGCAGCGTTTTTGTAAAGTTCTCTTCCAATCATTGGAATCCAATGACTTTCATCACTACTCCTCCAAGCAACTGCAATATTTTCCTGATTGATCTTCCTTGATTCTTGTTTCTCCCTTTTCCTCACAATCATCAAATCAATTTTCTTAAATAAGTGTTCATATCACTCCTCTACTCAGCAACCTGCAGTGGTTCCCCATTGTCTCTAGCATAAAATAAAAAATGCCATTTTATCATTTAAGACTTTTCAAAGTCTGACTCCAGCCTATCTTTTATTATTTCTTAATATTCCCTTTCAAACATTATTTTCTGAGCAATTGGTTTACCAGGTGAAACTCTTATCTTTTGTATCTGTGCATTTACATAACTTCCCAAGGCCACCCTCCTGTGCTTCTTTCTCATTCCTGCCTCTTTAGAAACATTATCTTCCTTTCATGCTCACATCTGGTGCCACTTTGTACAGGAAGCCTTTCCTGACCCTCCCCACGCCCTTCTCTCTCTCTCTCTCTCTCTCTCTCTCTCTCTCTCTCTCTCTCTCTCTCTCTCATTGCTTTCCTTATTGCTGCATCTCTATAAAATGTTTCATCTTATCAATAAAATATAAGCTCCTTAGGGGCAGGAGATTTTTTTTTTGTTTTTGTCTTTGGATTTTTAATTCCTAGCACTTGGGAATAGCCTTGCAAAAAGTAGGAATTAAGTAAATGATTTGCTAATTGATTGTAGTTATGATATTAGGAGGAAACAGGGTTAATGAAGGGAATACAATCAACGTAAGGAAGATCTAATCAATAGGAGGTGTGGAGGGATAGTGGGGTTGGGCAGGGAGGAAGGTAGCTAAAAACTAAATAAAGAACTCCTTTTCATGTTTTCTAACAAAAATGGTTCCAAGTCAAAATAACTGACACCCAGTAAAAAATGTTGCAAGGAAAGTTGTCTTGACTTCCCACTCTCCCAATCCTACAGAACCTATTTAAAGTCATTAATATCTCACCATTATTTGAGTAACTCTCTTTCCCATTCCTTTAGGCAAATTAGCATGACTCCACCAAAGCACATCCTTAATTCATAAGTAGATAATACTTTGGATTGGCAAGTTTCATCGCTATGTACAATGCCGGCAGCTAAATTTTATCCAACACACCAGCAATGGGTCCATGGCCAAATCCCCTGGTAAGTCCAGCTCCACAATTCTTGTTTTCATCTCTTGTAGGGTCTCCAGAATTCTATTTTATGTCGATTATATTTAGCAAAGCACAGTTTAAAGTCCATCAGCATGTGGTTGGAATAAATGTTGGAGAATTTGATAATGATCATTTTACTCATATATTCTCCTAAAATGCCTTCTTCTGTGATGCTAACATGGAAACATCTGGTGGAGGTGACCCTTAAATCAGTTAGCTAGTACTGAGCCAACAGTCACAGGGTGACAACTTGTTAGCTATAGTTTGTGCTAACCACCTGTAGGACACTAACCCAATGACTTCTCTTCTTCGTGTATGAATTATGTATAAAATTAGTCCTTTAGAACACTGAGCTTTCATTGGGATGGTGCAGTTGAATTTATCAGATTGTTTTATTTTCTCTGTTGATGGACATTTGGTGATATCCTTGGGCTTTGAGTGACATTTCTTAGGGTCTTTTATTGAAGTGCCGATTGATAGGCTCATTTTTTGTTGAGTCCAGACTAACCAGTCTTTCCATGAGCTGAAAAATCCCTGGAAAATCCTTCAGGTAGCTTCGATATATATGCACCCTCCATACTCACTTCAATGACCTCCATGCAAACAATGATGGCAAGCTATTCTGAAGAAAATGGGTAGGGGAAAAATACAAAGAGATAAACTAAAAGAGAGAGAGAGAGATTGAGAGACAGAGAGAGAGACACACACACAGACAGACAGAGAGAGAGAGAGAGAGAGAGAGAGAGAGAGAGAGAGAGTCGGTCTTTATCTCTTTGGTGTTCTCTTGGGCAATATTTGACCTCTGCAAAGCTCAGCTCATTGACCTGTGATTTAAGTGACTACTCTACAAGTTAACCTGCTTTGTGAAATCCCTAACAACCTCAATTGTAGAGAGTAGAGCTGGGGCAATGATCTGCTCTCCTCTTTGTCTTCACTTTGTCAGCCAAAGGAGTCGGTTTTCCCATGTGGCTGCCTTCAGATTGCCTGTCATTTTTTCAGCAGGGAAAGTTCCCTCTACAGATAGCAGCTTCTCTGATCAGAGGAAAATTTGCTGCTTTAAAATTTCAACAGGCAACTGGCATTTTATTATTTACGTATTTCATGTCATTATGCCGGATAATATAACAAATGATGCAATCAGCGCCACAGAAAATTTAAAGTGGTGTACACCTGTTCTCACCTGGGAAGATAGCAATAGCTCATACACAATTTCCCTAACTGAAAACCAACAGCATAGAAAGTTGCAGTTCAGAAGACCTATTTCCTCCAAACTGATAAACAGGGTGGTCCACTCCTGTCCAATGGACTCCTTTAACCTCATTCACATGCTTCAGATTTGAGTTCACTGAAATTCACCCTGTGACTTTTATTTAAAACCCTGTATTCTTTTTAATAGGAAAATCATTCTTTTAAGCTGCCATTTTCATGTGCCACGCTAAAACCATATGTGAGCCACAACCACTTTTCTGCTCCTATGGTTAACTAACGATCGTTATTCCCATAGGTACACCCATTTGTGCTGAAATAATCGATAGTGCTGTCGCTGCCTAGACAGAAAATTATACGAAAGGGAACTATGATTGCTTTTTCTGCATTAGTGAACCAGGAAAATACATTTGCCAAAAGGAGATGATTGTGGGTCAAGCAAAAAATCCCTTCATTTTTTAACATCTTTGAGGAATTTGGAAATTATTCATGGAAAAGTAAGCTTTGAAATGATAGTTTGTCAGTTGCTAGACTTTGAGGGGTAGAACCGATCTTATTTTTCAAGCCTTGGTCTTCACAAAGCATTCAAACCTATGATAGGGAGATGTAAGATGAGGGAAATATTCATTGAGAGGGCCACTGAATAAACCCATGGGGATAATCTTCTTCTTTCACTCATAGGTTCAATTAATTAATCGTACCTTTGCCGACCATTGTTGGAAGATGCTGAGAGAGAAATAAAGTTTAAATAAGACATGGTCCCTGACTTAATGGGGCTAACAATGTGCTTGGGCGCTGTGACATTATACAACTGTTTCAATGCTCTAAAGGCCTATGGAATGATTTTATTAAGGTGGGTCCTCATTTGTTCTTCTTACTTAAAGAGGATCATTGGCATCATGATATTTGGGTTAAGGAACAAGTATGTTTGACGATCAGACCAATATGAGCTCAGAAGGCTCTATCATAGGTTAGGCACAAATAGCCTGGACATTTAAGATGGAATTGTCTATATATTTGGGTATCTCACATTTCCTTCACACTGTGACTTTACTTTGCTCATAGAGCATAACACCTTCTTTGTCAGACATAACATGTTGGGACCTATGCTCAGTGATAACAAAAAAAATTTAAGTGTATGTAATAGAACTTTCACAACTTTACTACTACTAATAATTTTAATAAATTTAAGATTTATAAGCACTTTAAAAATAATATCTTACTTCATTCTATAAATTGAATGTGGTCCTGTAAGGTAGGTGCTATTTTCATTTTATGGATGAGAAAACTAAGGCTGAGAAGTTAAGTCATCTTCCTGAGTCACACAGTTACTGAATGTTTGAGGCAGGATTAGAATTCAGGTTTTCATAACTCAAAGTTCAGCACCTACCTATACTCTGAAGTTTACAAAGGTTCTTACTATTATACTATTATATGTTATATATTAAATTATTTATGCATTTAATAGTATAAATAACCTTTATAAATACATATATGCACATGTACACATAATTGTATATATATATATATATATATATATTATACTATTTGATCTTCAAATCTACTCTTCAAGGGATCTCATCAATCAATATAGTTATTCCCTCCAGTGTTGCAGATTGCAACCCATTCAGACTGAAAGCAGAAGTGATGTGATCAGAACCGTGTTTTAGGAAAACTGATTTGACAGTTGAATGGACAATGGATTGCAGTGGGGAGAGATTTGCACAAAGAAACCATCCAATGGGTTCCTGCAGTAGTCCAGGCATAGTCTGGAGAGAGGGGTGTATACAAAGGTGGAATCATCAGGACTGACAGCAGGAGCTCAATAAAAGCTTCCTGGATTGGCATTATTTCTCAAGCTCTCCTCCCGTCTTGTGGCTAAGGCTGCCTGGGCAATGAAAGCAAGGGTGATGGCAATGTAGTCTTAGTTCACCTTCCCATTTCATATCTTTGAAAAAAACATGTAGCATCCTGAGTCTTCTGAAGAAGGTGGTCCTGTTCCTGAATATATTGATATTTAAAAAATTAGGTGTTGCAGATAGACTTCTTAGCTCATTGAGATGTTCCAGTCCAAGACTCTCATTTTACAGATGAGATAACAGTGGCCTGGAGAGAGGAGAGGGCCTTTACCCCTTCATTCCTTGCTTCTTTCTTCCCCCCATATCATTTTCCAGACAACTAAGTCCTCAAATCTAGGAGACTGAACTTCCATTGCCAAGAGGAAAGAGGAAAGAATCCTCCCAAATTCCCCTCCAAACAACTAGAAAATTGCATCAGAATTGATCTAAGAAGGGGCGGCTAGGTGGCATAGTGGATAAAGCACCGGCCCTGGAGTCAGGAGTACCTGGGTTCAAATCCAGTCTCAGACACTTAATAATGACCTAGCTGTGCAGCCTTGGGCAAGCCACTTAATCCCGTTTGCCTTGCAAAAATCTAAAAAAAAAAAAAAAGAATTGATCTAGGAACAGGGAAGCAGTTTATTAACCTGTCTCACAGGATAGGAGGGATTTTAGGTCAAAGAGTAGTAGCAGCAGTCAACCACATCAATGACCCCCCCCCCCCCAGCAAACCAGCAGCCCCCTAGGCAGGTGAGCAATCTGTTCAGCAAGGCCCCAATCTCAGCACAACCACCAGTAAAACCTCGATCCCATTGCTAACATCCCTGAGATTGGCCAACAGCAAGACCTTGCCCATGGACCCAGCCAGCAGAGGCACCCTGTTGCCAAAGCAACCCAGAAGCAGGACCCCATGCCCAGGACAGACCAGCAACAAGCTCTCTCCTCCAGGACCAATCAATAGAAAGACTGTTACCATAGTGATCCAGCAGCAAGGTTCCATTCCTGGAGCTGACCAAGTGTTAAACCTCACACCCAGGGGAGGTGAACAGGGAGGTCTCATCCACCAGTACAAGATGGGATGGAGGGAAAGTAGCCCAAGCTCTGAAGCCCAAGGAAAGTCAGCAGTAAGACCCAAAGCCACAATACAAGACACTTGGGACAATGCAGGACCAGAGCCCAATTCTCACATGAAAACATCAAGTCAGAAAAAATTCAGTAAAGATAACCAGGTCAGTCATATCCAGCTCTTGACTCTATTTTTCTTCCTTTGAAGTCGACCCTATGGTTAAGCAATTCAATTGTACACCTGTCTAGAATGTGCCTAGAATTTTCTCTCAATTTGGAGACAAGAAGATTTGGGTTTGAATCCTTCCTCAAATACTTTAGCTGTGTGACACCTTCTGACACCTCAGAACCATTATCTGCAAAAAGAAGGACTTAAACTTAATCTCTTTCAACAAAATCTCTTTCAACTTTAAATTTATGATTCTATGAATCTGTTGCCTTGCCAACCCCTAGCCCTGAATTACCTTCACCATCTGTCTTCTCTGCTCCTATTCAGGAATGCTGCAGAACACCCCTGCCAGCCCCTCCCCAAGTGTAAATCACAACTCTGAAGGCTAGGTCCACTACAAATTGCTGTACTTGAGATTTGTAGTAGTACAGAAGGATGTCTTCATTCACTCTTAATTTACTCTATTACAGTCACTAAGTGATTGTTCCAGAACTTGTCTCCTTAAGCCTCCTATTCCAAGGCCCTTCTCTCACTGAGGAGAGGCTGAAAGTGAGACCCCTTCTCCATGGTCTCTTCTCTCTTCTCTATCTAAGCCTTTCTTTCTCGAGGATTTAGCCGAAAGACTTTCACCCTAGGCTTCCAAGATCTAACTCTAGTCTCTGATTTTGTATAAACTTCACAGAGCATAACCAAGTCCTCCAACCAATCAGAAGAGAACAATTGAAATGTCTGATTGATTGACTCAATTCATATATGTTCTCACCTAGTTGTGGATTATATCATCTCTTATTTTAAGTGGCAATTGATTGACTGGAATCAAGGACTCCTCCCTGACTCCAACCCAACTCTGCCAGTATATAGTTTCTCCTCCCATAGATAGAAAGACTTTCAGAGATCAAATGAGATATTTCAGAGATCAAATGAGATAATCTTTGTAAAGAATTTAGAATAGTATCTGGCACATGATGCTATGCAAATGCATATTATTCCCTTCCCCCTTCCCTCTCAGAGCAAAGACTACTTTAAAAATAAATTGTCTTTGTATCTCTTGCACCTAGATTTATTTGAGATTTCTTTTTTCTTCTCATTTTACAGATGAGAAATTGAGGCAAACAGAGTTCAGTGACTTGTCCAGGGTCATACAATTGGTAGGTGTCTGAGGCTGGATTTGAACTCAGGTCTTCCTGACTCCAAGACAGGTCACCTAGCTGTCCTTGCTTTGTGTTCTTAATTAGCATTAACTGAGTTGAATTAGAAGAGAAAAATGAAATATTCCCCGACTGTTCTTCCTTGCTACAGACAATCTTCTCCATTCCCAGGAGCATGTGCCTCTTTCTGACAGAAAGTCAGTATACATGCTTATGTTTATGTGTTGTAACTATTGCTTATTCGCTCAGTTGTGTTTGACTCTTCCTGTCCCATGGATCTGATTTGGGAAAGACTGGAGGCAAAAGGAGAAGGGGATACCAGAGGATGAGATGGATAGATAGGAAGCAACAATATGAACTTGGATAGACTTCAGAAGAGAGTAGAGAATAGAAGGATCTCGTGTGCTATGGTTCACGAGTCATGAAGAATCAGATGTGACTGGATGACTGGCCTGGCAACCTTAATTCTAGCTTTTGATTCATGCAACCTGGCATGTCACAAGATAGACTCTGCATTTAAGTTAAATAAAATGACAATATACAACCTTTTTGTACTCATTTCTCAACTTTAAACTAATCAACTGTTCGTTACATGTTTGAGTCTTCCTATTGCTTCTTGAGGCTCATACAGATTCCTCAGGAGGCAAGAAAGGTGACTTTATACTGCCATCTCTTTGAGGACATGCCACATTTTGCTGTGATCCACCCAGTCAATGTCTTTAGTGTCATCAATGAAAGAGAAGTAGATGTTTTTTGTAGAACTCCTTTGCTTTGCTTTCTCCATTATTTAACAAATATTGACAATTTGGTCTCTAGTTCCTCTACCTCTTTGAAAATCAGTCCATTCTGATAATTCTAAGGTCCCATATTGCTGAAACCTTGTTTGCAGGATCTTAAACATAACCTTGCTGAAGTGTGAAATGAGTACAATTGTTTGAGAATTTGAATATTCTTTGGCATTGTTCTTCTTTAGGATTGGGACATTAACTAATCTTTTCCAATCCAATGGCCACTATTGAATTTTCCAAATTTACTGGCAGATCGAGGGTAAGACTATATGATATACATACATGTAAATGGATATGTGTGACTATATAGACACACACACACGTAGGTATATAGGAGTCTGCACACACATATCATCTTAATATCTGTGGCAATTAAGACCTTTACAAATCATTTGAGACATACAGTTATAAAGTAATTTTGGCAAGTGAAATACATAATCATTTTTAAGCTTAAATATTAGTAAGGTTTATAACAGCCTATAGCAATATTTAAAGAACAGAGTTATGAGAGTGAGGAGAGAAAAACTGAAAGAGAGAAAAATGGAGGGGGGGGAGAGAGAGAGAGAGAGAGAGAGAGAGAGAGAGAGAGAGAGAGAGAGAGAGAGAGAGAGAGAGAGAGAGGAGAGAGACAGAGAGATACATGCTAGAACTGTAGCTGAGTGACTTGCTTCATGATAGAAAGAAAAATAGTTGTTTCCAGGCATTAGGCAATCAATTTTTCAGCCAGGGAGAATCCAGGAGAAAAACACACAGGTTTATCATTTGCTCTAACATTCCGTGAATTTGCAAAAGATTTATAGGTTCCTGTGAATTAGGATGAATAACCTTGCTCCCCCATTGTTTGTTATATGAAAAACTTAAGTGTAGCCTAAGGCAGTCTCTAAACAGCATTGACCACTCATGGAACCCCCAATGTCTTACCAAACCCGTTTGATTTCCCAAGCATGGAAATAAATTAAAGGATTTGTGTAGTTTTCTCATTGCTCTCCTCTATCCCTTCCCATTTGCACACATATCCTCCAGAAAGAAATCTGAATAAGAGGAGAAAATTTCCCCCCTTTATTTATCTAGTAAGCAGTTCTTGTTTCATGTTCTCACTTCAAGTACATTGATTAAAATAAATTACTTTTACTTTTCTTGAAAGGGTTAAATGCAGCATTGTGCATGTATGTTGACATGTCTATCAACTGAACTGTTCCTCAAGTGACTTTTTTCTTTGTGTCTCATGATCTAGGCATGGCACTCTGGGAGGTATCTTGAGTATCATTCAGGTGCTCTTCAGCAGTCAAGAAGCAACCCATGTTCAAGACAATCCTGGGTTCATCATCACCTATCCTATCCTGCTCTCCAAACACAAGAGGGAAGTTTAGAAAGAGTGTCAAGCTTCTTGTTCCTTTCCTGGCTTCAAAGAGATGCTGCCTGGCTCAAGTCCCCATTAAGGGAGGGGTAGAATCACTATTCTCATCTCTCTATGGTGGATTCTCATCTTATTTTGTGTCATTGACCCCTTTGGCAAACTCTGGGGAAACCTATGAACCCCTTCTAGAAAAATGTTTTTAAATACAGGGAATGAAATATATAGGATTACAAAGGAAATAAATTATAATGAAATATTTATCAAAATGTAAAAAAAATTCAAGGATGTCAAATTAAGAACCCTTGCCCTAGGATTTGGTCAATGGTTTATTGGTCTCATCCTCTGTACAATTCCTACTATTTTCTGTTAAAGTTTTTATATAGACATATTTTCATTTAAATTAAATTAGAAAAATAGAAGCCAGATGGTGCAGTGGATAGACCTTTGGACCTGAAGTCAGGAAGATTTGAATTCAATGCCAATCTCAGACACTTAATAGTTGTATGACTCTGGGTAAACCACTTAACCTATCTGCTTCAGTTTCCTTATCCATACAATAATAATAATGATTATAAGATTGTTTTGAGGAAGGAACAAGAGAATATATAGAGATAATAAAAACACTTAAAGATATTGATTTTTATAAATTAATAAAAGTGAATCAAAAGAAGTTATCATTAATTAAATTAATTTTCTAGCTCTATTTGATCTTTGCATTGAACTCCCCTCCCAATAGGTAGATCCCAACTCTCAGAAGCTCAGTTACCCTTTGGTCCTCCAGTTGAGAGCCTACAATGGAAGCAAAATCTCTGTGGAAGATCAGATGAGCTGTCTGATCTAGATGTCTCTCTGACAGGAATGATATAAACTTGGAGCAGCACCTTAGGACTCTCTCTAAAGAACAGTGAAGCTTGAATAAGAGTAGTGTTGGATGGGTTTTTGGTCCTCCTATTTCATATTGGTTGCTTTCTCCTTTCTGTACCCTTAGCCCTATAGTAAGACCCCACAGTGGAAGGTAACCATTACCTGCTTTCCCCGTTCCTTCAAATGGCATTGTGACAGGGCAAATCGAGGGCAGGTTTGATCATTATCTTCTTCCTCTTTCTCCCCCTCCCCACCAATCTACTTGAAAAATCATAGTGTCAGCAATATCGCCTTCGTCTTTATTATTGCCTGAATGGGGAACCAGTTAATGTCATCAGATTCATGAGACACACCGTTGCTACCCTAGATGTGCAGGGAGGAAAAGGACTTAGATCCCTTTCAGCTTCCAGGTGGTCCTTGAAGTGGGGGGATGGAGAAATGAAGGGTATTGACAATCCAAGTTATTTTTTCATGTAGAGTTTAGACTTGGAAAAAATACAAAGGATGATATAATTCAGTAGCAGTAAACTCAAATAGAAGCATGGTCCGCTAACCATTCATAAAGATCCCTATGGGTTAAAAATTGGCTTAGATGTATAATATAATATTATCTATGGGTTATTCTATTTTTGTTTTTTTAATAGTTCACAATTCATTTAAATCTATCTTAGGCTGAACTCCAGTATTGTTGGCCACATGTGCCTTGAGCCATGAGTCTGACCCTTCCTACCTAGTCCAACCACTTCATTTTGTAAGTTGAAGAAAATGAGTCCTAGAGAGATTAAGTCACTTGTCCGAGATCATAAGGAGAGCAAGTCTTGGGGCCAGATGGGGAAATCTGAATTTTATTCTGTAAACAACAGAGAACCACTGAAGATTTTCAAGCAGAGAAGACAGCTAGGTGTAAATCCTCACTTAAGAGTTAGAGGTTCAAATCCTATTTCAGATATCAATTAGCTGTGTGACTCATTTAATCTATCTTGGCCTTACTTTCTTCATCTATGAAATGATGAGGTTGAGCCTGGCCAATTCGATCCCTTCTAGGTCTAAATATATAAGCTATAAAGTCCATGCCTTTTGTGTTAGTCTTGTTCTGTGTCTCGAAGGATTGAAATATTACCATGCCCATTACTAAATATATGCATCTGTATAAACTTGGAGCACCTTAGGACATATACAATATAAATACCTTAGGATATATACAATAGTATTAGTGGTGGAGCCTACTTTCTCTGACTCCAGGGCTAGCACTCTTTTGATCATGACCCAGAAAAGTTTTATATTGAGGTAGAAAGGAAGAGATATGGAATCTTTTACCAATGCAAGCGCTTCCACTAAGGAAATCTTTCCTGATTCCTCCAAGACATTAGATGATAGAATTCTTCCAGTGACAGAGGAGGTTGTCATGAATTCATTTCTCCTTGTTCTAGAGAAAGGGCCTTGGTATCATGAGCCTACTTTGTCTATGGTACAGAGAAGGAATACTTCATTCTCTCCAACTCCATCCACAAGTCTTAAAAATGAATGACCACATAAGCTTGAAGTCAGAACAAAATCTGATTTTTAAAAATTATTCTATGCTCTTTACTAAGCGTTATACAGTACAATAACTAACCAACAATATAAGAAAAAAGAATAGGGGAAGGATGAAGGACAAGGATGGAATTGTTGGAGATGATCTTTGAAATGATTTGCACTTAGGAAAATATAGAAGATAAATGAAGGCTATATGAAATGAAAAGAAAGTTTTATACAAAGAAAAAAGTTGAACTAGGTGTCTTTTTGGGTCCCTTTCAACACTAAGATTCTATAATTTTCATATAATATTATCTAATAGGTATGAATCTGGGATCAGAGAACTCTATGTGTGTAGAGCAAGGGTTGAACTATCTGGGACAGTAATTCTAATGACATTCAAGGACGATTCTAGAAAAATTACACTACTTACTCAGCGACATGTTCATAACAAATTGTGCTTTCTTTTTATTAAAAAAATCAGAGCATAAATAATTTTAGATGAACTAGTCAAATTGATAGTGATGAATGGATCTGATGATTCTTCATGGAATAATAATTCATGGGCTTGTCATGCCCTAAGGTTTACAAAGCACTTTCCTCACAACAACCCTGAAAGTTGGTAGGACAAGTATTACTGACCCCACTTTGCTGCTGCTGATCAACTTTGGAAATGTATATTTTTTACATTCAAAATTTCATGATTTATTTTTGTTTGTTACAGAAATTTTACAATGATAATTCGGCAAAAATGTTACCTTTCTGACTCAATCATGTTATATGCTATCCTTAATGGTCTCTGTCATTGAAAAAATAATATGGGGAAGTCAAGATTTAGTCTTGCAAGGTTAGAGTTCAAACTGATACAATTCTAAATCTGGGAGGAAGAGGGGAAGGAAGGAGAATGGAATTTTCTTAAATGTCACAACAAAGAATAGTGAATAGAACCTAAAGATATTTCCATTTTGAATTGAGTGCAAAGGAGAAGAAAAACCACCTCTTATGAGGAATGATATTGTCCACATGCCAACCATTTTTTAGCATCTGTTGTATTCCAGGAACTATGGAAAACTCTGGGAATACTAAGAAAGATAAAACAGTCCTTGCCCTCAAGGAGATTACAGTCTAATGGAGAATTTGTGTGAACAACTTTGTCCAAGCAAGCTAATAAGATAAATTGGAAATGATAGATCAAGTAAAGCTGCTAAGATTTAAAAGGAATGGAAAAAGATTTCTTAGAGAAAGTGAGGTTTTAGGAGATCTGAAAAGAGCCAGAGAGGCCAGGAAATGGAGATGACGAGGAAGGAGAAAATTGCAATCATGAGGACAGCTAGTGAAAATATATGAAATTAAGAGAACAAGACTATTTGAGGAACATCAAGGAAGCCAGAATCATGGAGGCATAAGAAGACTGGAATGGTGGGAAGAGGTCAGGTTATGTTAAAGGCTTTAAAAGACAAACAATGGCTTTTATATTTTTTCTCTTGGAGGTAATAGGAAGTCACTGGAGTTTATTGAATAGGAGAGTGATATGATCAGACCATGCTTTAGGAAAATCAGTTTGACAACTGAGTGAAGGATTGACTGGAGTGAAGAAAGATTTGAGGAAGGAAGAATCAATCTTTTGGAAAGTCATGCTTTTTGAAAGCATAGAAACTGCTTTCTGCATTTATTATCATCCAGATAATTTTATCCAGGTTTCCACACTTAACTGATTCTTATATTCCTTAAATTTCTACTGCCAGAAAGTGTTTGGGAGTATAAATAATAATAATACTAGATATCATGTAAATTATCCAGCACTGAATTTTACAAAATATTAGGGATATCATTTCATTTGTGTCTAACAAACAGCTCCATGAAGCAGATTTACAAATGGTGGTATCTTTATATTTATAGATGGAGAAACTGAAGTTCAATCATGAACAAGGTCATAGTTAGGAAATATGGAAAACAGCTTCTATGTCTGGTCTCTTTTCCACTATGACAAAGCTTTCTCCCAGTTCATTAGTTGAGGAATGTGGGAAATAAAATACACTAAAAGTTATGTATTGAGATCAGAGAGATTTGGTTGGGTCACAAATAATAGCTGGCTAACAGCATCATATTAATAAGGACTCTAGGTTATTAGATATTCCAATTATTAACAGTGATTGAAAAAGTAATTATCACAAATCAAATGAATGGTAATACAGATCAGAATACTAAACTATTAAGTCATCAAAATAATCTATTAAAATACCCATAACTGATTCAATAGTAGCTCAGATATAGAAACCAAAAGAGCCGTAGAGCTCCAGAATTCATCAGCTTAGTCCAAACCAATAGATCTGGCTCTTCCTCTTAATAACTGTACGATCTTGGGTAAATCATTTGGTTTCTCAGCAACTTAATTTCTTCATTTAAAAAATGGAGGAAGGGCAACTGGGTGACTCAGTGGCTAGAGCACCAGCTCTGGAGGACCTGAGTTCAAATTTGGTCTCAGAGACTTAATAATTTTCTAGTTGTGTGACCTTGGGCACATCACTTAACCCCATTGCCTTACCAAAAAAAAAAAGTGAAAGAGTTGGAACTCTGAATATTGTGAGTCTGATTCTGTAAACTAACTGAAATAAGCTGTATTTGATTTGTGAAACTATTTTTATGCCAAAATGGAAAGTAAATTATCAACTCAATAAACTCAGTAATTTCAGTTAAAATATTAGTCTGTTTAGTTAGTGAGTGAGAGCTGGCAGAACTGGAAATCTTAAACACATTGTTTTTGACTTTAGCAAACAACAAAAACCCTAACTGATCAATCTTTATTTTCTTTTCAGATGAGCTTTCCCCCCCTTTGCATTGATCAGTAGAGGGTGCAGGGAACAAAAAGTTATAGGGAAGATGCTACCTTGGCTACTGTTGTTTAAACAAATAGAAACAATCAGACACAGTCCTAAGAACAATTATAGTCTTTGATGTTTTTCCTTTGGCATTTTTTGTTCTCCCACCTACATTGTGACCATGGTAGTCAGAAGTTATAGAGGGTATCTGGAAGTTCAGAAGTATTTGATTAAAGCTAGATAGGTGGGAGTGGGGGTAAACTAAGCTAAAAGCTATAGCTTTTAAAAACCATAAGTGGAAGGAGGAGAATACTAAAACTTACATGACAAAATTTGAAGGTTATAGTCATGTTTACCACTCTAATTCTACAATCGAACTTTACATAAATGATAAGTTTGTGCTTCGTGCTCCCTTGAGAAGTTATCAAAAATATGAACAACATTATCAGTAAAGATAAAAATATCCCCACATGGTGGGGTGGGATCCTAGATGAAAAGTATTTTTGAACTCCTGCTTATATACAAAATTGATTGAAAAATATATTGCAAAATTCAGGGTCCTTATTTGGTATACTGATCTATCTTTATATTATAGTGTAATTTGAAGCAGCCAAGTGGAATAAATGCTAGCCCTGGAGTCATAAGACCTGAGCTCAAATTTGACCTCAGTCACTTAAAGATCACTTAGTGACCCTGGATTCATCACTGAATGCTATTTGCCTCAGTTTCCTCATGTGTAAAATGCAATGAATAAGGAAAGGGTAAAACTACCTAGTCTCTGCCCCCCTAAAAAAACCAAAATGAGATCACAAGGGTCAGACTTGGCTGAAATTAACTAAACAACAGCAACAAATACAATAAGTTAAAGTTAAATATGAGAAATAAAAAATTCAAATTTAATATGTTTTGAAAAAACATAGTTTCCTCTAACATGTTCAAAATTCTCATATACATCTTTGAGTGAGCTTTTTAAGTGAGCTCCAGGTTAGTTTTAGAAATCCAAATATATTAGCACATTTTTGTAAATAGCAGTCCTTTGGATTTTCTACAATAACAAGCTAAGCAATTTTGGTCTTCTTCAGAATCCATCTAAAGCACATTCTTAAAGACTTGAATTCATATTTGGCACCTTGATCAACTCAGTAATGTCCATTACCATGGTGAATGGTCCCAGAGGAAAGGCAGGAAAATGCATAAGACAACTCATATTATAAGGTCTAGATTCTGTCACTGCACAGTAAGTGACTAATAGATCTGATGGGGTTTCCACATAACTTTTCAACAAAATGTCTCTTTAAGCATCATTGTATTAATTTTTTTTAACAAAATAAGTCTGGGGTTTTGATATTTACAGATAATGTCATTCATATTTTGGTAACTTCTCAAGGAAATAGAGCACAAAGGCACAACCTTATGTTTTAAATAATGGTCTAATGCAGAATTAGAGTCAGTAGGAAACATGACTACAATCTCCAAATTTTGTCAAGTAATATTGAGCCTGTTCCCTCCTTCCACTATTCAAGAGTTAGATTGAAACCAGTTATCTCTGCTCTCCATTGTGCATTCAATACTTACTTTTAAAATATTAACAAGACAAAAATAAATTCTTTAAGTAGGATAGGATCATGAAAAGGAAGATGATTTCCTGAAGTATGGGATCTATAGGAACACTACTACCCTTTGGGGATCAGGCAGAAGACTATTGTCACCTAGGTTTTGTATCACTGTTGTCCAAATATTTCTCATGAGAAACACAGCATCTTTTCTGAAGTCCTCTTTATAAATAAAACAAACAAAAACCAACTGTTGAATCAGTATCAGTCAATTCCAGTCATGTCTGAAAGTGTTTGAACCTGTGTAGACTACAATCATAACCCGCGTGACCACTATTGCTATAATTCACTACAGCCTCAAGACCAAAGTTGGTTAAAGAATGAATTCCCTATCTCTTCTTCCTAGCCATCTCCAACACTATTCATCAGATAATTACAGGAAAACATTTTACACCACACCTAACCCCCAAAGAAAAATTAGTTGTTGCACATGTAGAATTCAAACCCACCTTTTCTTTAGAACTGGAACTCCATTAGTGTATTCAGAAAAATATATACTGTTCCAATTTCAACCCCACAACATTCGCAAATACTTCTCCTCCCTTCCAACTCACCAAATGTTACTCAAATATTGAATCCAAAGTGTCTATCTCTGTTGTTATTTATCCACATTATAATATCACTGGAATATGTTAAGAGAGTCCTCTACATGATCAGTCCAAAATGGGGAGGGGAGGGGAAGGTTTCTACTTCATTGTTCTAACAGTTCTACTACCCTTATTAATCACTGACTCAGTTGCTCTTCTAATTGTTTTGACATGGTCTCTGTGGATTCGTTATTTCTATGGTCTTTTTGAGGTGGTCTCTTTCCACCATCTTTGAGTATTCATCCTGAGGTTGTAAAAGTTTCATTGGGTTTTTTTTAAATTAAGTTTTAGTTGCCTTAACTTGTGTGATGAATAAAAATAATGTCCTTTTGATTGAATATTTAATAAATGTTTGCCTTAACAAATAAAATTCCCCGGGTAGCCACAAGAAGGTAATGTGTGCACACACCTATGGTTCTGGGTAGCTGAGAACATCATTATCAGAAAGCTGTAATTGCAACAACAACAGTTCCTTAACTAAAGTCTCTGGTCACTTGGGTAACCTGGTTTCTGCAGGTCTCAGCCACTATATCTTTGATCACAGCAATATGAAGTTGTCTCTCCAACTTTTATTCAGCTTTCCATCTATCCTCTTAGAAGCTAGAAAGCTAATGTAAATGTTCTGTGTCCATTCAGGGTCAACATCAAAAGACTGGACTAATGATTCCAATTCTAAAACGATAGATAATATACAAATAGACTAAACCTCAGGAAGTGTAATTAAAGATTACATTAAAAAATTGAAGTAGCACAAGATTTGGAGTTCATAGTTCTGGACATCTTCAATTTATATGTGCTTTTTTTTCATTTTATCCTCTAGAACGGACGCTTCTTGAGGATAGTCAATGCTTAGAACATGGTTAGTGCTTAACAGATTGATTATCCTGGTAAATTATTTCTGAATTAGCACTTCATCTCTTCTCCTGTAAATATAATCCTAGGGAATCCACTTTTGTGATATAAGGTTTATGATAGACAAAGCTACAAACAAAAAACATGACTATCACTCAGGTTTCAAGTTATTGTGTCAGGAACAGAAGAATAGTGGGGGGGCATAGTAATTACGGATTTAAGCATGATTGATTTCTGAATTCTTCATAATCATCATTCATTTAGGCATAATGGTATTTCTAAATATTCATATACACCACAATTTGTTCAGCCATTAGCCTATCAACCAATCAATTTTTCAATGTACTACTTATCTCAAAGCATTGTAATGAGAAGTAAATAAGATAATATTTGTAAAGTATTTAGCGCAGCCGGTAACATGGTAGGCAATTAATAAATGATTATTGCCTTTCAATTCCCCCAAATGGACACTTTTGGGGTAGAATTTGATCTTATAAACACTTTGAGATGTTTGAGACTTTTCTGTCATTGATCTCTTTGGTTATGAAAATATTGGAAAAAAACAAAGGAGAACCACTAAAATATTAGAAAAAAAACAAAGGAGAACCACTAAACACATCTCTTCAATAGAATAGTAATAAATAAAATTTGCTATTTATTAGCAAAAATATAGACCTAAATGCAAAATTAATACTGAAATACCAAGTGAGTGAGCTAAAAAGCAAGTTATAGAAATATAGCAGTGAGGAAAAGAATATGAATTTAGGTTAAATTTCATCAAAATGATTATATCAGAATAGTCAAGAAATTCAAATATCTACTATCTGAGGAAAAAAAACCAAATCATGTGACCAAACTGAACTTACCAGTGATACAAGAATGGTCCAATGTTGTAGCAAATAGTTAACATAATAAAAATAAGAACTAACATTATATAATGCTTTAAGTTATGCAATGTAGTTTACAAGTTATTTCATTTGATCTTCACAGGAATCCCATGAGATAGGTACTATTATTTGCTCACTTTATATAGATAAGGAAATTGAACCTGGGAAAATTTAACTGATCTGCCCAGCATCACACAGTGTCTGAATTTGCCTGAACTCAGGTCCCCTAGATTTCAACTCCAATACTCTATGCACCTTGCCAACTTATTTCCTAAGTAATTAATCATATTAAAAATAAATTTATCTTCAGCCATAGGATTATGTCATTTGGTGAGGAAATAACTTTTGTAAAAAATAATATTCATTTATGCCAAAATATAGTCTAACAAACTATGAAACATGGATAAGGACAGACCCTTTGCTATTAATATGATTAAAAGTACATATCTATAACCAAAAGATAACATTATTTGATTGAGAAATACTAAAAGCTTTCCCAATAAATACAAGGGTAAAATAAGGATTGATCATTTTCCTATTGTTATTTGACACTCTAGAAAGGTCAGTGAGAACAATATACCAAGAGAAAGAAATGAATTAGCAAAACTCTAAATAATTAGTCTTACTAACTCTAACCAGGACTTTGTGATTTCCATACTTTAGAAACCTATATCCCATTCTTAGACCCACTCTTTTGAAAATCTTTCTTTGCTCAACAGTAGCATTAAAATACATTGCCTGTGCCCAGACATCTTCAGTTTCTTTCCAAAGACTTTTTAAACGTTGTAATGCTATTTATATTCGTTCTAGCATCATCATTTGTGCACATATCAATTATTAGAAATGGGTAGCCATCATCTAGAGCACTTACCAAGGCAAATCTTAGGAGATTCTTTGCTTTGTCCTGGATACCTATCTTAAGAAAGTCTCAGATTTCTCTATTTTATTTGTCAGGTCTACATATTACCACTTCAGAAACTTGGAGCAAGAAATAATTGACTAACATTATGCTTTCTCTTTTACCATTCAATCAGTCAATTAACATTTGTTAAACATTTATACAGGTCTTTTACTGTGTATGAACTTTTAGCTAAAGTCTTGTTAAATCTTTATACAGGCTTTTCATTGTATATGAACTTTCAACTAAAGTTTCCTTTGGATTCACATCATCATTCTTTGGGGGGGGGGGGGGAAGTGCTATCTTCAAAACATTTTCACATTCCTCCTCTTTTTTCCCCTCACACTTATTTTCAACTTCCTAATTGCTTTCTTTACTCATTTCTCCCCTCTCCAGTCCTTTCTTCTCATAGCTGACAAAATGATAGTCCTAAAGCAAAAGTCTGCAAAATTTTTTCCTTCATTCCTTCCATCCTTGTTGAAAGTGGGATCTTTAGTCCCTTGTCAGTCTTGCTAGAAGATTACCTAAAGAATTGCTTTGGCAAATTGCTTAGGGTTAGAATGGGGATGGGGGAGGTATTTTCATCTTCCAGTTGTTATTCTCTCTTCATTAACAGCATTTCACCTTGTTAGCACCTTGACAGAATGCCCAGCTTCCTTTCCCTTCTCTTACTCAGCTCTTATCAACTTGTTTTACTTACCTTGTCTTTTTACTTTTTTCTTGGAGTCTTCCTTTTCTTTTTCAGTTCCTTTTCCTTTAGTCTCTTTTCTTCCCCTTGATTTTCATTCTTTTCCTTATCTTCAAGTCCTTCAGATGGAAGTCTTTCTTCTTCATCTGTAGTCTTCCTTCCTTTAGCTCAAATCCTTCTCCTCCATCTCCTCTGCCTTTTATTTCGCCCCAAGACTTGTCAAATTTCTTCTCTCTAAATTCAGTTTTGGGGAATCTTGGTGACCCAATGAATCAGCACCCAGACTGGAGCCAAGCTACTAAGGTAGCTAATGCTGTTTTCCTTAGTTCCTCATTTGTAAAAAGAACTGGAGAAGAAAATGACTAAATACTCCAGTATCTTTGCCAAAAAACCCAAACAGGTGCACAGAAAGTTGGACATGCCTGAGTAAAATTTAATTTCTGTGTTATCATTCCAAAATCCTTCAAATCTCCTTTGTAATTTCTTTTTCTTTCAGTTCTTTACTCATCCCACAAAAGCTAGAAGTGTTTTTGTGAATTTGAAGTCATTCTTGACATCAGATAAAATTAATGGCTTGGGAACCTTTTGGTCACATTTGGGAGCAGGAAACATGTTAACGGACATTTCAGATGTTCAGCTATTGATTACTATTTTGAAATAGTAAAAACTCCTTTTGAAAAAAAAGTTTAAGGATAACGTGTTGGAAGGAAACTTCGAGGCCATCTAATTTAATTTCTTTTACAGAGAAGGGGAATGACTTCCTGAGAGGTCAAGTGTCTTTGGAAATAGAAATTTTCACTAGAAATCAAGAAAGCATTGACTTTAAATCCCAACTCTGACACATTCTAATTATGTGTGATCATAGACTGAAACACTCTAAGCCTCAGTTTCTTCATCTCTGAAATGAGGATAATTATATCCTTTTTACTGTTATTATTGAGTCATTTTTCAGTAGTGTCTAACTCTTCATGATCCCCTTTGGGGTTTTCTTGGCAGAGACAATAGAATGACTTACCATTTCCTTCTCTAACTCATTTTACAGATAAGAAAACTGAGGTCAACATTGTTAAATGACTTGCACAGAGTCAAACAGATAATAAGTGATTGAGGCTAGATTGGAGCTCAAGAAAATGAGTCTTCTTGACATCAGGCTGGGTGCGCTATCCACTGTACCCCCTCACTTCCTAATAACTCTCATAGTTCTAAGTGTATATGGTGATGAGGATCAAATGAACTAATGCATACAAAACCCAAAACAAAACACTTTGCCAGTCTTAAGGTGTTATTTATATGCTATTTATCCTTATTGCTAGTGACAGAATAGTGAAAACCATGTGATATGAGATCATAGATTTCAGATAATAGCTAAAAGGAACCTTATTCCAATGTACATAGGGTCATTTTATAGGTGAAGAAAGTGAGGCACAGAAAGTTTGGGTGACTTTACCATGTTGTAGTAAGTAGGTTTCTGAAAAACTGTTTGAACCTGTGTCTTTCTGACTCCAAGTTCAGTGTATTATCTACAACATCCCATTGCCTCTCTTTATTAGTCCTTCCATTCCAAATTTATTGATCACTCCAATAGACCATGCTGCTAATCATGTGGTTAAAAAGAAATCATTATTGAGTTTCTTGGATTTCCTTGATGACTCTGTTCCAGTATGTCAAACATTTATTTTGTTTCTTAGTCCAATCATGCCATTTCTAGCCTGGTTCCAAGTACCACAATCAAATTGATGGTACAGTGACCCTCCTCCATTTTAGGAATTGGCATATTAGATGACTCTTGATTAATATGCCAAAATAGATATTGCTTTAGGATACTCTCTGACAACAAAATAAACTTTATAATATGAAAATTATATTTGATGTTTTGATTGAATTTCTTACTCTCTTTTGGACACATATATACATACATACATGAATACATACATACATAGTTTGTTCATTCAATTGTAAAAGTTGGATTTTCTTGATATCTCTGATCTATACAGTTATATATGAAAGCCATCTTTAATGTGACCATGTTAATTCATGGGATTTGGAAGCTCTAAATAACCAGATTCAACCACTTACTACTTGTATTAATTTAAGCAGATCATATGACCTCTAGGGAACTATTTATTTCCAAATCTAGAAAATGAAAGGATTGGATTGGATGGCTCCTAAGGTTCCTTCCCAAAGTTTCTAATAGACCCTCTCATTTCATAGTCCTACTCTCCTTTTGGAAGAAGTAGTGTGATATGGTAGTAAGAGCACAGGACTTAGAGTCAGAAGGCCTGGATTCAAATTCTATAACCTCTGCACCAGTTGTGTACCCTTGGGCAAATCAGTTCACCTCTTCCTCAGTTTCTTCATCTGTAAAATGAAAGTTGATAGATTAGATCTAGGGTGGGGGAACCTTTTCTCTGCCAAGGGGCATTTGGATATTTATAACATCATTTGTGGTCCATATGTTATAAACTTAAAAAATTAGCCGGCTATATTTGGTCAAACATTTAATTAATTCATCCCTAAAGAGCTCCTAGATTTATTGAATTTTGAATCTTACCTTGTGGTTACCTTGGCAGCACTAGACCAGCTGATTTCAAGGGCCTTATATTTTCCAAGGACCAAATCTCCCCCTGAATTAGATGATCTCCCACCCACTAAGGTCTATTATTTACCAAAAGATGGTTTGTAGTCCCAAATAAAGGGTTATAAAGTGGTGCATTCGATAGAGTTCTGGGTCTTGAATCAGGTAGATTCAGCTTTCTGAATTCAAAACCTGCCTCAGACAATGACTAATCATGTGACCCTAGACAAGTCACTTAACCCTGTTGGCCTCAGTTTCCTCAAATGTAGAATGAGATGGAGAAGGAAATGGCAAATCACTTCTGTATCTCTGTCACGAAGAGTCAACATGAGATGGAAAAACAACTGAACAAAAAAGAACAAAAGTCCCAAATGATTTTCCTGCAAAGGCATAAAAACAAGGTGTGAGCCTTTGAGCATTCTCCATTTAAAGCATTGGCTAATATGAAATTCTTTGATGGTCAGAGTATTCTGGAAGAGAATATCCCACCTCCAGTGTACTTTCATCCTGGGACTGAGCCCAGATCTGAGATTCCAAAAAACACTGGGATGCTTTCATCCTCCCTATTAAACCAGGGTCAAGCAGTATTGTCACGGCTGGCAAGAAATATTTTCTCTCCCCAACATTTCTCTTCTCCTGCAGTCTTTGGACAGCTTGAGAGCCATGCCTTCTGCCAGTGTTGCCGGAAAGGCAACTTCTTCATTTCTCAAACCGGGTTTGAGCTCTTTCCAGAATCGCACATACAGATTGATGGCTTCAGTCGGTTGATTGCATATGTTTTTTATCAGACTCAACTTCAAATAGTTAGTGGTTGCCTGCCAAACTTGCTCTGAGGTTCCAGGATATCCAGGGCAGGACACCGGACTTCCTCATTAGCTAGCGCCTACCTGCTGCTCTGGGTTATGTTGGAGCCCAAGGGAAGTGGTGTTCCCATTCTGCTCTATCTAGGGATTTCCCCACAGTTCCTTTGTATCCTTTGGCTTGTTCTGGTGCAAATGTCATAGCAGCAGCAGTTCTGACATTTGATAAGCAGCTTTTCTGTTCACTGAGTGTCAATGCAAGAGGCCTAGTGACATTTTCAAAGAATTTCAGGCAAAGTAGTGTAGTCAGATGAGAACTGGGTTTGATTTCTGTCTGCTACATGACTATGGGCAATTCACAACCTTTCACGAATCACCGAATGGTATGATGGATAAAATGAGCATAGAGACAGTGTCACTTCTGGGTTCAAGTCCAACCTCAGACACTTACTAGGTATGTGACCTTGGACAAATGACTTACCCTTTCTGTGTCTCTGTTTCTTCTTTTTGGAAAATATAGAATTTTTTTTTTTATTCTGAACTTTAAGTTGTTCAGTTGTGACCAACTTTTCAATACCCCATGGACCAACTGTCCACAGAATTTTCTTGGCAAAGATACAGAAGGAGTTTTCCATTTCTTTCTCTAGTTTTAATAATGATAATGTTCATCTTTCATTTCCAAAGAAAACCATGACATCAGGGAGGTGATGCCGTGACAAGCACACAAATTGGATTTGAGTGAGGAGGGGCTGTACCTCAAGTCACCAGCCTCACTTTCTCCTCCAGAGCCATCTGGGTCCAGTGGCCAGATATGAAAATCAGGTCACAGCTGCCAGCTAGATGGCACAGTGGATAAAGCATTGATTTTGGAATCAGGAGGACACTGACTTGACTCTTTCTAGCTGAGTGACCTTGGGCAAGTCACTTAACCCTGATTACCTGTCAGCCAGGAACATCTCCAGTCATCCTGATTCATACCTGGCCACTGAACCCAGATGGCTCTGAGGAGAAAGTGAGACTGGTGACTTAGCAGAGCACTCCCTCCCTCAAATCCAATTCGTGTGCTTGTCACGGCTTCACCTCCCTGATGTCATGGTCTTCTTTAAAAATGAAGCACAAACATTTTATTTACTTATCTAGGTAGGAGTTAAGTGACTTGTCCAGAGTTACGTAGCTGTTGCTGTCATTCATCATTCATCCTTTGTTCTTGAAGAGGACCAATGATGTCATGAGGGCGATGTCTTGACTTACACATGAATTGGAATTAAGTGAAGCAAAGTCGATGACTAGGACAAAGTTTTAGATTATGCAAAGTCATCAGCCTCACTGTCTCTTCCAGAGTTATCAAAGTTCAATGGCAAGACAAAATCCTAAATAACTGACAAGGTCCAAGATAAAGTGGGTGACCTTGGCCTTTCTATATTATAGCTACTATGTGTCTGAGGCTTGAAGGATGAGACCTCCTGACTCCAGGTCCAATGCTCTGTGTCACCTGGTTGTCTCGTTCTACTGTTACTATTACTGTTATTTCATTACTCCTGCTACTTTGTTTCTACTATTACTACTACTCCTACTCCTACTCCTACTCCTATTCCTCCTCCTCCTACTACTACTATCACTACAAAGCCCCAGATGAAGAGCATTTCCATATCCATAGTATATCCAAAGAATTTCTTTTCACAGAAACTGTGCATCATTTTCATACTCCTTGTTTAAAAAGAAAGACATATTTCACACATTTATTTCAAAACTTTCCTGATTGTGCTTCTTTCAATTTTTCTTCTGTTCTTTTCTGTACATTAAAAAAACTTTCAATAACTTTCCTTTTTTTGTTGTTCTCTCTGTTGTTAGACCTATCCTAACAACTCTTCCTGCTGAGTGCCTTTCCTGGACTCTTACATTGAGTCCCAGTTCTGGACTGCCTCAATCTTCCCCAGACTAATGCTGGAGGGACGGGAGACAAGGGAGACAAGGAAGACAAGGAAACGAGATCTCCAAGTGCTCCAGGTGCTGCATTTATTCACCAGAATACAAGTTCTTAAATATCCTTCCTAGACCCTAATCCAATCCCACTCCTGTGACACTTAGTAAAATAAGGTTCTGATGCTCAAAGGCACCAGGTGATGATAATTTACAGTATTCCCACACACACAACAACCGTCCCTAACATCTCCCAAAAATAAAAACTCAGATAAAGAAAGAAAGAAAAATCTTCATCAAACAAAACAAGTGTACCTGGTGTCTTTGTCCTCAGTTTCCTTAACAGATTTTAAGGTCCCTTCCAACTCTAAATTTAAAATCTTATGATTATTATTAGACTTGGTTCCCTCATTTTTATAACAGGGATAACTCATTGAAGGGTAGAAAACTGAGTTCATCTCCTTCATTTATAGATGAGGAAACTGAGGCACAAAGACTATAATTTGTCAAGGATCATAAATTATTATATATCTTAGGCAGTAATTAAATCCAGATCCTCCTGATTTCAAGACCAGTTTCTTCATTATCTCCTGACCTAATGCCACTTACATGTCTCTAAAAACAACCCTGGCCTGCAATGAGGTTGAATTCAACAAACACTTTTTTTTTAATTTCATGTTTCCTTGGTAGCTAAGTGATACAAGGAGTAGAGGGAAGCTGAACTCAGATCTCTCAGGAAGACCTGACTTCAAATCCTGTCTTAGACACTTAACCGTTCTATCTTGGACAAGTCACTTAATTTTTTTCAACTTTAATTCCTCATCTTTAGAATGGAGATAATAACAGACCCTACAATTGCGAGAATCAAATGAGACACCATATGAAATATAAAGCATTTTGCGAAACTGAAACTACTATGTGAAAGTTGTCATTGTTGCTAGTAGCCCAGCAGCGATAATAGTAGTAGGAATAGTAATTAGTAACGGTAGTAGAAGCAGTAGTAGTAGTAGTAGTAGTAGTAGCAATAATAGTAATAGTAATAGCAATAGGAGTAGTAGTGGTAATTATAGTAGCCAAGATACACTAATCATAATTTTCAGGAAGCTGAGAATTCTATGAAATGGAGATGAGAGAGGGAGGGAATTCTAGTCAAGGGGCGCAGGTAGGGTAAAAGAGGGAAGCAGGAGGTGGGAGATGGGTACAGGGAACAAATAACAATTTGTTTGACAGAAATTAGAGAGCAAAAGGGAATAAGATTTGAAAAGAAGGTAGAAGTTAGCTTGAGGCAGGTTTTAAATGCTAAATTTGAGCTTTATCCTTAATAAGGAACCACTAAAGATTTTGCACAAAATTATATTTTTTCTTAGATATTAATTTTCAGGAATATTGGAGATGTTTCTGAGGGACAAGAGACTAGATGCATGGATTGAATATTTGTTTTTCAAATATTCCATGAGACAGGTAATGAATAAAAGGGAGGAAAAGGAGATGGTTATGAGAGATTTTGCAAAGCTATGATCGACAAGACCTAGCAACTGTTTGGACTTGGAGGTGGAGAAAGAGTGGAACGTCAAAAATTACTCTAATGTGGTGAACTTGGATAACTGGAAGAATCAATATCAATCCTAATGCAGAGATTTGGAAAAGAGATAATTTTGGAGAAATACAAGAAGTTTCGTTTTGGACATCACTATTTTGAGATGCCTCCAGCAGGCAGTTGACAATATCACACCAGAGTTCATGATAAAAATTAGACCAGATATATAGTTTTGGGAGATCACTTCTTATGGACAAAAATTAAATCTATTGAAAATGATGAATTCATCCATGGAGAGAGCCTAGAAAGAAAAGAGAAGAGAGTTTAGGACATAGCTTTGAGGAATGGTCACAGTGAGTAGGAAGAAGTTAATGTCCTTTTTTTTAAAAAAAAACTTTACGATGCTTTTATTTATATCACTTTCTTTTGCCAATGCCTCCTTCCCCCGCAATGATATCCCATGACATTGATATACCACAAGTTGTCCAGTCATCCCAAATTGATGGACATCCACTTTCCCTCTGATTCTTTGCTACTACAAACACTAGAATAGTAGTATGAATTCTGTTACTCATTCCATCCAGAGCAAGGGGTAGAAGATATGCAAATGGGGGCAGGGAGGATGATTAAAAAGCAGATTTGTGAAGCAAGCATCACCTTCTTAAAAAGTGACTGATAACCTGCTTATGAGATAAGAGGAAGACCATGTGGGCAAGTAGTCACAGATAGGAGAGAGATGAATCATTTTAAAACCTGACAATCACTCTAGATCAAGGATTCTTAACCATTTTGTGTGTTTTGAATCTCCCTGGAAGTCTGGAAAAGCCAATGGTTCCCTTCTCAGAATATTACTTTTAAATGAATAAAATACCTAGTATAACAAAGGAAACCAATCGTATTTCAATAAAGACAGCAAAATATTTTGATAATAAAAAAATGAGTTCCCAGAACCCCTGCATTTGATAGTCTTATCAGATCTTAGATATCTTGAATATTTTCTCAATTTATTAAGATGCTATAGCCAAAATCAATGATCCAAGACAATTCCAAAAGACATGTGATGAAAATGTATCCACCTCCAGAGAAAGAACTGATGGAGTTTGATTGCAGATCAAAGCTAAGTTTTTTTAACTTTTTAAAATTTGTTTTGTCTGTTTTCTTTCACAATGAGACTAACACAGAGATGTGCTTTGCATGACTGCAAATGTACAATCCACAATTATCCCTTCCACATTTCAGGGGTTATGGTCTCAGTCCATATCCCTTCTCCCCTTTCCTCTGCCCCCTCCCGCCCCTATCTCATGATCTGGAAATTCTCCATGAAAATTTTTTTTGGCCCTCCCTTCATATCAGATATGAAGTTTGAATTTTTGCTTTTTGTTTCATGGGGTGCTTCCAGTACCTTATTGTAAAATTTGAGTTGAAATTGTACATATATATATATATATATATATATATATATGTAGTATACATATATTTTATGCATTTCTGAGTTTCTAAACTTTTTCTGTGTTTTCTGTTGGCTTCATATCATCTCTGGCTTCTGCAAAGCTGCACCCAATATTCCCATCTAATATCTTATGCCAACCCAAGATATGTTGAAACAATAATGGGTAAATTGCAATAGGGAAGGAATAGTTATATCAAATTGCTTGTTTTCTTTTTTGTTTGTTTTCTTAAAGGGGAGGGGACGGTAAGAAGGAGGAAGTGAATTTGGAGCTCAGAAATTTCAGAAGTATTAGACATTTAAAAGCTTAGCTGATAAATTTTTTTTTTAGATTTTTGCAAGGCAATGGGGTTAAGTGGTTTGCCCAAGGCCACACAGCTAAGTAATTATTAAGTGTCTGAGGCTGGGTTTAAACTCAGGTACTCCTGATTCCAAGGTGGTGCTCTATCCACTGTGCCACCTAGCTGCCCCAACTGATAAATTGTTAACAAAATAAAATATTTTCAAAAGATAAAGATAATATAGAAAAATTAAATAATGTAACTTGATATATAATTAAAATGAAACTAGTTAAGCCCAGGGGAACTTACATTTTGCTTTCGTTGTAGAAAAATTATAAAATTGAACATTGCAACTGTGAGGTTAAGAAGTCCTCTGTTTACCAAAAGAAGTAAAAAAAATAATGGAAAGCTACCAATACTTCTTGAAACTTTTCTATACAGATGAATATTTCTGCCTTTTAAAAAGAAATTTGAACTTTAAATGGAACAGAATGTAGTGGCTTAGGAAAAGTTCACTGAATAAGAATACAAATGCTCTTCTGGTGTCCTCCTAAAGACTCACCAAAGAGCAATCCTCCAAATGCTTGATTTGCAAAGAGTGTAGTTTTATGGATTCTAGTTCCCAGTCATTTTGGAAACTAGAAGTCATTGCCTCATTTCAGGTTTGTGTTTGCAGACTTTGTCCCTTCCCAGGGAGCGACCATAGCGATTCTTTGGGTTGGAAGCAAGAACGAGCAGTTCACAATAGGTTTCTTTTAGTTTTCCACTTGTCACCTAACCAGCAATTTAGAAAAATGTCCAAGTTCACTATGCCAGTGAAGCCAGAGTTCCAGATGTGTCCCTGTATTTGGGGAGAGATTAAGATCAGCCTTTAGATGAGAAAATCGAGTTGAACAAAAACCTGACCCAGCATATGCTGATTTTGTGCATTTAAATATAGAGCCAAGGATTCCAACAATCGCAGTAACAATAGATTATATTTTCTATTGGCCTTTACAATTATAAAGCTCTCTGCCTACTTTATCTCAATGGAGATAATAAGGAGCATGTCACAAAAATTTCATTATGCCTACTTTACATATAAGGAAGTTGAGGTTGAGAGAGATTAGGGGACCTGACCTAGTTCTAATAATAAATGACAGATTAAACATTAATATCAGATTCAAGTCTATAAAGTAGTTGGTGGCGCAGTGATAGAGGATTGGATCAGGAATCAGGAAGAAGCCTGTTCAAATATGACTTCAGACACTCACTATAGTGTGACTCTAGGTAAGTCACTTCACTTTGTCTGTTTCCTCATCTATAAAATGATCTAGAGAAAAAAAAACACTCCAGTATCTTTGCCAAGAAAACCCCAAATAGAGGTCACAATTAGTCAAATGACTGAACAGCAATAACAATTATTATCATTTTTTCTTTAGCAATAGCAATTACTGCCTGAAGTCTAACCTGTTTAAGTTCAGAGAACCTTATCCCAAGTGAGCCAGTTAGTTACAGGATGTTTCAAATACAGCGACTCTCATGACCATTTACTGAGACAAAGAAATCTGTATTGGCAGAGGAAGCATTTTCACTGATAAAGTTGCAGTGCTTCAAAACCTTATTTGAGCATTTTCCTCCCCAGAACATTCATATCTACTTGCAGATATTTTATTCGATATGCATAGTAGAGACATCATAGTTTGTTGACTCCTAGTGCTGGGATGTCAGGATCTAAAAAAAAGTTGGAAGATAGTTATGAAGGTTTGAAATCACGGACAAGGCATCATAGTGGTTCAGTATCGTGTTGTATTGTATCATACCATAGACACTCTTTGTTGGTGAAAGAGTAAGTTTTAGGATGAGTTTTTTTACAACGATAAGAACAATTCTGCCTATTGTCAGACCTTAACTTCTAGGGCATATTCTCAGAAATAACTGAAGATTATAGGGGATAGATAATAGTCAGAAGTTGAGCTGATATTCATTTAAGCACCAAAACCCCACCTCCAATCTACTTTGTAAGTGTGGCCATGTAATTTGGTTATCTACATTTGTCAAATTAAATGGAGGATGGCCAAATTTCCATTTTATCTGGTGCCTTATATAGTCCAAAAAAAAAAAAAACCCAAAGCAATTGACATTAGCTCCATACTTTCTATAAACCGAGACAACTTCCTATCACTGAAACTGTCATTTTATAATCAGAAGCCAAAAAAAAAGAGTGCTGAAAGATTAATTTGAAAATGCTCTAGAAGAAAGCTCGAAACATCATCCAGTTCATTCACATATTTTGTGGCTGCCATTGCTACCCTGTTGTGAAAGATTCCTAGAGAAAGAGGTTAAACAAGTTCTTTCATTCATCTTTTCTGAGAGTTGACCAAACTATTAGGAAGCTCTTAAATCCAATTTTCTCCTGTTTCATTCATTAAAGAAATAGATAAAAAAAAAATAGTGCCTCTCTGGATTCTGCCCGTTTTAAAAGGCTAAAGTGAGTTTTTATAATTGCCTTTTGATTTTTCTACCAGTCATCCACCCCATATCACCACCATGAACATTGTTATGACAAGTTAAGCAAATCCAACCAAAAGAGGAACCTTCTCTGAGAGTCTGTAAAGTATAATTCATTGGTAGTCCTTTCATTATTTGCTCAGACAAGGAAGACAGATTTCATCATCTATTTTAAAATCTAAGATTGAATATTATAAATAATCTGGGTTGCTTTCATTTATATTATTGTAGTTGTGTATTTTTTTCTCTTGCTTTTTGCTAATCTCAGTCTACATCAGTCTTTATTATGTTTCTCTGAATTTCTCTTTTTTTCTCCCAAATGGTCTAACAATATCTTAGTAGATTCATAAACCACAATTTGGTCAACCATTTTTCAACTGAAGAGCAAATACATTGTTTCCAGAATTTTCATCTCATGAAAAAGTGCTATTATGATTCACACTGATGCTGTAGGATATGTAGGCATAGAAGTTGTGTGTATGTGTGGGAAGGGTAGGTTATGGATTTAGAGGATTGAATTTTTTTGTTTCAGACATTTCAGATCTTTCCAATTAAGGATTTTTTTCTTAATTGTTTTCAAAATTTCCATTTGTTTTATGTTAATTTCCTCTTGTTTTAGATATTTTTAAAATAATTTTCTTTTAAATAGGACCTCCCCCCAACTTGCATTGACCCCTACCCGTCTTAGACTGTGAACTCTTTCTTTGTACCCCTAGGGTCTGGCACATGATAGGTGCTTAATAAATATGTATTTTAAGTATTTCTAATAGTATACAACAAATATTTGTAACATTTATAACTTTTTATATTATTTATTTATGATAGACTGACAAAGGAAAAGATTTAGTCAACTATTTCAATAGTTAAATCTTACAATAAAAATCACATTCCTATATTTGGAGCCCTTACATCTTACCTAAGAAGAGAAAGGTAGGTTTCCTTATCAGTACTTCAGGTTCAAAATTGCTCATTATGTTTCATCAGAGTTTAATGTTATCATTAACTTTTTTGTAGATTTTGTGAATATTCTTTTGGTTCTGCTATCTTCATCCAAGTCTTCCTATGTTCTTCTGAATTCATTATATTTGTATATTTTTTGGCTATCATAGTATTCCAAAAAATAGTATATCAATAGAATATCATCTTTGTATATCAATATTACACAATTTCCTCCAGTAAAGAGGGACCCATTTTGTTAGCAGTTCTCTGCTATACAAACAGTGTTCCAATGAGGTCACCTTCTCTGATAGAAGGTTGTGCTTCATAGGACTACATCCCATCCCCAAAGAAAACCTGCACCAAGATTGGTAAGGGAAATAGACTCAGAGCTATTTATTATCAATTATTGATTATTAGTAATATACTCCAGGTTTTTTCCTTCTGTTTTATCTTTCCATAATTTGGCTATCAGAGATATATTTGATTGAAAAATAATTTGGTGGATGTGATTTATTTTTGCAAACAATCTGTTGGAGTTAAGGAAACTACATTATACTGGAATTAATCATTCTTCAAATGTTTGATACAATTGACAATAACCCCTCTACCCAAGCATTTTTAAAAATATTCCTTTGCTTAATTTGTGAAATGTCAAATTTATTTTTCTGAAATTGAGGTATTTAAATTCTCTATTTTAGGTTCTTTTAAAGTATTTTGTTTTTGGTAAAGATTCATTAATTTTGTTATTAGATGTTTTGCATAAAATTTGGCATAATAATTTCTAACAATTTCTTTAATTTCCTCATCTGATGTCAATTTCCTTTTCTTTTTTTGAATTTCATGATTTGCTTTTTCTCTCCTTTTAGAGGCAATCAATGAATGCTTTTTAAGCTTTTTTCATTAATCTTATGAAAAATCTAGTTCCTAATTTTATCTATATACTTATTTCTTCCTCCTTTTTATATTGTTTATCTCTCCTTTGATTTTCAGGCTTTCTATTTTTGTATTTATTGGGGATTTTTACTTGTTTATTTTTCTAATTTTGTTCTTAATTACTCAATTCATTAATCACACACTTTCTCTTTCATTGATTAAAATATTTAAAGACTTAATCTCCACCAAGGATGGTTTTTGCAGCTTTAAAAAAATTTTTGATGTATTCCTCATGGCTGGAATTTTCCTTAATAAAGTAGTTTTTTTATTATTTATATGAATTGTTCTTTTGACTCATTCATTCTTTATGATTATATTTTATTTCTAAATATGTATGCTTTCTTCAATTTCCCCTTATTTAAGATCATTTTACTTAATTACAGTTAATAAGGAATATATTTAATATTTCTACTCTTCTAGATTTTTTTTAACATTGTCATGTAAGGCTAATCCTTATTCCAATTATCACTAGAGTTCTAGCATAACAAACTTTTCTTTAAAAAAGTCATTTTTATTTATGTCCTTAATATTTTCCTTTCTTTATCTTATCATTAGATTTGTTTAAATCTGAAAGGTACATGAAGTTTCTAGAAATGTTTTGCGTTCTATCTCTTCTGTTGTTTGATAAGCTTTTCCTTTTAGTACCTAGATGCTATGCCATTCAAAGAATATATGTAATATTAATATTGCTTCATTTATTTGTGGTCCCTTAAAGCATAATCAGTTTCCTTAATAATCTCTTTCAACCATATCAAGTCTAGTCCAATCCATATGCATTCATTAAGTGTCTCTTATATTCCAGGAATAAGTGCTGGGAATACAAAGAAAGGCAAAAACAGCCTGATCTTTTGGAGAGAGACAGTCAGTCAACTGGTGATAATCTCTGAAGGAAAGCACTAACCCTATGTATGTTTTCACTTGGCATTTCTCCATTTTTCTTTTTGAATTTTCTTCTGTTTACTTAAATCTTCGGTCTCATTTCATGGACCAGGACTTTGTGACAGAAGTGAGCTCTGTCCCTTCCCTTAATTCTAATGGAGCCTTGTTTTCCATTGCAGCTTTAGAGTAAGACCCATCTGTAACTGGACCAGGTCTTGCCCAAATTGCCAACTATATGCACTGCTATATAGCCATTGTCCCAGATGAAGTGGTTGGATCCTGACTCCATACTTTAGTCTCTGACTAGGTTATTTCTGGGGGTTTTTTCCCTGCAAAATTATAATATGAATGACTATGGAACAATTCTCTGCCCAGACCTCTGCCTCCAAGGGTATTCCCTGGCATTATTCTGGCTTCGAGTCCCATTTCTTTTTTCTGACAATCAAATGGAGTAACTTGCTAGTAAGTGTCTGAGGTCATATTTGAACTCAGATGCTCCTGACTCCAGGGCTGCTGTTCTATCCACTGGATTACCTAGTTGGCCCCAGACCACATTTTCTAAAAGTTCTCATTATGTATCTTTACTTTACATACTCTTTCTTATGAGAATTTTCCAACCACGCCAACTAGACTCATTCCAGTTTATGTCATCTAATTTTAATCAGGTTTTTATTGGGTGACAATCTTATTTTTCTCTTTCTCCAGAGACTATTTCATACCCTGTGCTTACTCATTCAGTCAAATACTTATTAAGCTCCTACTATGTGCTAAAAGTTGGAAGTACAAATCAAAAGCAAAACAAACAACATCTCCCCCCTTATGGAGGAGACAGTAAATATCCACAGAGTTCTATACAAACAAGACCAAAGAGAATGGCAGAGCAAAATATAAATAGACATAGAAGTAAAGTCCAACACATTAGAAAGTAACATATTATTTAGCTTAGCCAAGCTTAGGGTCTGGATCATAGGGAGCCATAAATGCATTGGGACTCACTGTTGTCTGACAAATCAATAACCTGGGCCACTGTAAATCCCTGCACCTCAGACACCTTAGGAGTAGTCTGTGCTCTAGCATTACTCTTTTTCACTTTAATTGATCTCTTCAAATAGTTTTGTTATCGCCAATTAATCAATTGAAAAATCAAACATTAAAAAAACAAAATTCGTCATAAAGAATATTGATATCTTCTTCAAGGACAAGAAATATTTCCTGGTAAAGAAAGATCAGGACAGCCTTATGGTAACCTTGATTTGGTCCTCACAAGTCTGGGTGTCTGACTGTTCTTAGATGATCTAGAATTCTTTTAGTCTTGTTTAATACTCATTAAGGATTTGAATTTTGAATAGCCTGTTTATGCATTAAAACTTCACAGGATCCAGGGCTTATAAAATTCTGGGTTGAAGTCAACCACATGTGTCCTCTTCCTTTGGAGAGAAGGAGAATAAAGTGGGATAAGTCTTTCCCTGTCTTTCTCACAGATGACACTCATCCACCTTGGAGAGATTTACTGATACTTCAGTAAGAAGTCTGATACGTTCTTCTCTTTCTTCATCAGTTGCTTATTCATCGTCATGAACATAATTCCAAAAATAACTTTCAGCATCAATTCAAGTCTTTAAGTTTGATGAGTCAGCTAATGGATAAGTGTCTAATACAGACCCAAACAGGGTCACAAGGAAAGCCATCCATGAGCTACTGCCCTAGATAGGAAGTTTTATGTTTTAGAATCATTGAAAGACGTTTTATTTTCTTTCTTTTTTCTCTCCATCTCTCTCTTTCATCCTTCCTTCAGAAAGGAAGGAAAAAGAAGGCTTTTCTTCTTTCTTTCCTTTTGTTCTTCCTCTCCCCTTCCCTTCCTCCCACCTTTCTTTCCTTCTTCCCTCTTTTTTCACTCCTTCCTTTCCTTCTTCCTTTCTTTCTGTCTTTTTTCTTTCTTTCCCACATTCTCTTTCCCTCTTTCTCTTTCTCCCTCTCTTTCTCCTTCCTTCCTTCCTTCCTTCCTTCCTTCCTTCCTTCCTTCCTTCCTTCCTTCCCTCCTTCCTTGTTGATTAGCTTATTGATACCACATTATAAATCTACAACATTACAAAGCAAATATTCATGTGAAAATTAGCAATAGCAAAAGCAGATGACACTGTGGGATGCACTGATCTGTTGTAGGTACAGGCACTTACAATAAATGTATACTGCTAAATGAATATGAAGGAACCTTTGAGTGCTCACCACCATGAGCCCAACCTGTGTATGTTTCAAATGAGTGCAGTCCTATCTACCCTGTAGCAAGCTTTCTGGGAAAAACTATAAAATTTGCATAAAAATTAAACTTTCTATGAAAATTATATATTTTCTATAAAAATAATAAACAAAAACTGTTGTTGTTCAGTTGATCAACCATGCCTGACTTTTCTTGACCCCACGAACCAACTGTTCATTGTTTGTCTTGCTTTGCTTGGCAATGATATTGCAATGGTATCTTCTTCAGTGCATCAAGCAATCAGAGGTTAAATGACTTGCCTAGGATCACACAGCATGGACCTGTCTGTGGCTGGATTTGAATTCAGGTCTTCCTGACTCCAGGCCCAGTACTCCATCTACTGAAGCACCAGTTTCCTCATATTAGAAAAAAGAAAAATTGCAAATTAATATCAGTCCATATCACTTACAGTTTCTTTTATATAGCAGCATTAGACAATTAGCATAGTTCAATATTGGCAAGGGTGTCAATAACTTCTTTTAAGCAGTTTATAATCAATCCAATTTTTAATTTTAAAAAATGTGGTTTATTGAACATTTTGAACTGGATGCTTCATAGACATCTCAAACTCAGCATATTCAAAATAGAGCCTATTATTTTTTCTTTACCCCAAACCCACACCTGCTCTAATACTGTTTAGAACATCTCTATTATTGTTGAAAGCATTAATAAGCTTCTAGTCACCCAGGATCACTAAATTGGTGTCCTCCTTACCCTGTCATTCTCCCTCAGTCCACGTATCTGATAAGTTGCCTAAGTCATGTGATATCTTTCTCTATATCTCTATTTAATGTCTCTATTTCTCCATTCACAGAAGTGGTAAAAAGACAGTCCCTGACCTCCAGGATCTTATACCACATTATAAGAACTAAAAAGTAGGGAGGATGGGGAGTTGGGGAGAATGAAGGATAGCTATCCACTTCAAAATGGAAGTCTGGGAAAAACCTACCAAAGAGATGAACTAGTTGAAGGGGCATTGGAAAGAGGGCAACTGAGTCATGATGGGGAAGACCAGGGAATTTTAAAATAAAAGAATTTGGACAATGCCTAGGTTTTAAAGTTGCCTGTTTTTTTTGGTTGTTATAAGAATTGTATTTGCTCATTTTAGGGATGTCTGAATTTTCATGTTAACATTAGGATACTATTAGTTTAAACATGAACATACAAATTTTTTTCAGGTAAATAAGAATTTATTAAATCATAATTATTAATGCAAAGGGCTTGCCTTTAGTAACTTCTCATAATGAACTATAATCTTTCTATGGTACCACATTGTTTCTCTGGTAATGTTTTCTTTTGTTTCTATTCTATTTATTAGGAATTCTCCTTGTTCATTTTAATTTTGGTAATTTGTGCTCTCTCTCTGATTTGAGGTTTATTAATGCTGGAAATCCTCAAAAATGTAGTTTTTGATGTAATAATTTAAATAGATTTTTGTTTTTAATTTTATATATTTCTTTGATCTTCACAATTTTATCTGTCTGTCTGTCTTTCTGTCTGTCTGTCTTGCTCTGTTTTATCCTATCCTATTCTATTCTTATCTTTTCTTTTTACTCTACTCTTTACCTGTCCAAATAAGAGTAATGATTAGAGAATCCCCTGGATCTATCTTCTTTTATAGAATAATATGCATTTGTTCCATTCTTTTAAAAACATTAATTTCTTTATAAAAATAACTTTACACTTAGAAATCATTCTTTGTTTACCCATTCTCATCTTTCTTCTTATTGTATGCTCCTATTTAGTTTCCTCCTTCTTCACAGAACTTTTCCTGTCATCATTATTTAGGTCCTTGATAGTTTAGAGTGGGAAACACTCGACATTTTATTTGTTTTAAAAGTGCTTTTTAATAATATTTTGTAAATTAAACAATTTTAACTGAATATCTCCTCCCACTGGAACTTATAAAATGAATTACTTACTTCAATAAAGCAAAATAAGGGGAAAATATAAGTATTAATAAATATTTAAATACGTATTATGTATGAGGCACTATGCTAAGAACTTTACAAATATCTCATTTGATTCTCACAGCAAACAGAACTAACCCTCAGTCTATGTTCCATAAAAATTTTTATTGAGAATTTTTGTTTTAACATTGTCTAAAGTTCCCGACAAATGTCAGTTCCCCATCCCAGCAAAACATCCTAAATAACAAAAAAGTTTTTTTAAGAAAAAGAAGGAAAAACATCATAAAATCTATCAGTGCATAGGGGGAAAGGACAATGTGTGCTTTGTTCCACCCATGTGAAACCTCTTCATAGGAAACTGGGAAATGTCTTTTCATATCTCTTCTTTTGGAGCCAAATTTTTAAATAAAAAAGGAGAAAAAATCATCAAAATTTATCAATACATGGGCGGGAGATGACAAAGTGTATATTGTTCCAGATATATGGAGCCTCTTTATAGGAGGGTGGAAAGTATCTTCTCATATTTCTTCTTTTGGAGTCATACTTTTTCTTTATAATACTGAAATGCTCATTTTCTATTGTTTTGTGATTGTGGTTCTTTCCATTTACATAGCTTTGCCTCCCTCTCCCCAACTCTGTTTATTTCACTGTATCAGTTCATGTAAATGCTTCCATTCTTCTTTGTAGTCATCATAATTCCTCATTTACAGCAAAATAAAACTCCTTCACATCATACAGCACAAATTGCTTAGCCGTCTTCCACTTGGTTATATCTTTCAATCATAGGGGAAAAAATAGGAGGCTTGTCATGAAATATATTTGTTTGCTTTGAACAATTAATTTCCCTGAGTAAACATAAATTCTTGAGAAGAGGAAGGTTTTTTCTGAGTGTGCATTTGTATTTCCCACATTTAGCTCAGTCCCTAATATATAACTGGTATTTAATGAATATTAGCTTATGGATTAATGATTCTGTCTTTGCATCTGTCTCTCTATTATTCTGTATTTTTGTTGTACATTGCATTGAAGTTATTGTGATGAGTACATATTTAGTAAATGAAAAATAAATAAATAATAATCAGTAATAAATAAATATTTTTAAGCAGTAACAATGCACCAGGCACTAAGTTAAGTGCCGAAGATACTAAAAGAGTCAAAACACAGTCTTTGGCAAAGAAAACAGAAAGATTCATTCCAAACAGAATCAGGTTCTATATTTGCTTGCATCAAGAATTCAGTTTTTCTGTATCCAGTTTTTGCAGGTTCCAAGTAACAAAAAGTTAACTTACAGAAGGACTTCTGTTTTCTTAGGGGTGAATTTTTCAGCTACATCCTATGTCCTGGACATTTTCTAATTGAGTTTTAGTAACAAAAAGAGTTTCTCCTGCCTTCTGTAGTCTGCATCAGCCAATGTCTCTGAAAACTGAAGTGATGGAAAGCTGTGGATGGGTCCAAGTCATTCCAATTCCATGGAGTCTGGTGACTGTAGCAGAATTTTCCATTGGACTAAGGAATTTTCTAGGATGTCCCAAAGTCAAGTTCCAGTTTGATATCAAATTCCTTCAGTAATAATTTTAATTTTCTGTGACTTGTCCAACTCAGGATGGAAATGAGACGAGCCTGGCTTAATGCTGTCCCAGGAAGTATCCTTTCATTGTTGGAGAGAGGAAAACAAACACTTTC
Source organism: Macrotis lagotis (assembly GCF_037893015.1). NCBI lineage: Eukaryota > Metazoa > Chordata > Mammalia > Peramelemorphia > Peramelidae > Macrotis > Macrotis lagotis. Next base: position 35,186,231 of record NC_133664.1, on the reverse strand, counting down.
ACAATTTAATCAATCTTATGGAGCAGATGGATACAGCAGTTAGTGCAAAAACAATTTTGTCTGCAATATTAACACTTCTACAGTTTATCAGAAAGGGGAGTAGTCACTTACCAATAATTTTTCAAAAATATTATAGGATGTCTGCTGGCAGGCACCACAGTAAATAATTTCTGACTTTTTATCCCCCCATGGCCATATGAGGTCATTAAAACTGATAATTAAGTTGCCTATGTACACGAAATGCCTTGGAGAATTGAGGTAATCTTGCAGGTGGTATAGTCCCGAAATCGCTTGTCTAAAATATTCATATAATTGAAGCAAAAAAAATTCATCTTTGAATTGTCCATATGATTGCTTTAATTTCCCATTTCAATTTGCATGCCTAGACATACATTTATGTGCCAGGGTACTCATATTAGAAGATCCTATATTTAGACGCATTGCTAAGCTAATTCTAATATTGCATACAGAAATTATTTTTCCTTTAAAAATTAAAAGCAGCGGAAGTCTTCAAATGATAGATGGATTATGTTCTAAAAGTGCTTGTTAAATTGATTGTTGGCAGCTTGAAGCATATCTTCAAGTAGAAAGTGTTATACATGAGAATTAACTTCCCAAGCCTAGATATAAAAACCTTATTTAGCCCCTAAAGTAGCTGAAATAGACACCATCTTTGAGTCATCCTGTTTCTTATCCAATCCTTAAAGAAGATTTCTATTCTTTCTCTTGTACTTTTCCCTTTTCCTTCCTGTGCCCTTCATGCTTTATTTATATTTTGAGTCAAATAGACTTCTGTGGACTAATCTACAAACCTCTTCAGAGTTTATGACATTGCATCTTGATTTTTTTTTTTTGACTTTGCATCTTAGGGACAGCTTGGGGGGGTGCACAATGGCTAGAAAACTGTACCTGTAGTCAGGAAGATCTGAGTTCAAACAGTAGCTGTGTGATCCTGGGCAAGTCACTTAATCTCTCAGTTTGCCTCGGTTTCCTCCTCTGTGCAATGGTGATAATAATAGCAACTACCTTGGCCAGTTATTGTGGGGCTCAAACGAGATAACATTTGTCAAGTGATGAGCAGACTATTTGGCACATAGTAGGCACTACCTAAATGTTAGTTGTTATACTATTATCTACAGGACAAAAATATTCTAGTGAATTGACTGATCAGATTCTCCCTCGTCATAGCACCAATGGCTATTGAAGCAGACTACAAGAGAGCAAGTATTCAGAGAATACTTATTTGGTGTAGAAATCTCTCCTCACCTCTGACCTGCCTAGAACTGACTGGTCATATGTCCTGGTGCTATCAAGTACAGAGTACCCCTGGGTTTTCAAGTTGTAGAGAACCTCAAAAATAATCTGCTCTGTGGCTTCGAAACCCTTCTTTATTACCTTGTTTACATCTGTGAGAGTCTGGAGAATCTTATGACCCTCTGTTAGTCATTCAGTCAATAAATATTTATCAAGTTTGCACTTTGTACCAGTGATTGGAAATACATACAATAAAATTCATAGGATTACAAAGGAAATTAATATTTTTTAAATCTAAATTAAAATCTAAATTTAAAATTTAAATTTAAATCTAAATTAAAAATATTTTTCAAAAGTTTGTGATGCTGAGTGAAGTGAGCAGAACCAGAAGAACAATGCACACATTAATAGCAACATTGTGTGATGATCAACTATGATGGATTTGCTTTTCTTAGCAACACAATGATCAAATACAATTCTAAATACCTGCATCCAGAGAAGAAATTTTGGATACAGACCAATATATTTGAATATAGACCAAGCATAGTATTTTCAATTTTTAATATTTGTTTTATATTTTATGTTTTTCCCCTCTTGTGGTTCCCCCATTCTGATTCTTCTTTCACCAATGATTAATATGAAAATATATTTAACATATTTATACATGCATAACCTATATTAGATTACTTGCTGTCAAGGGGAGGGGGTAGAAAAGAGAGGGAGGGAGAAAAATGGGGAACTCAAAACCTTACCAAAAAATACTTGCAGTTGGAAAAATAAACAAATTTATTTTTTAAAATAAAAAAGTTTATGGACTCATATTCCAGGCCTACTCTTTCATTTTGCATATGGAAAAACTAATGGAAATCAAAGTGTGACTGTGTTGTTTGTCCTTTCTTCTTTAAGAGGAGGTAAGGCTATGACATGCAAGTGAATTGGATTTGAGTGGGTGGGGGACTGTGCTGAGTCACCAGACTCATTTTTTCTTCTGGAGTCAATTGGGTACAGTGGTCATATATGGATCAGGATGACTAGAGATGGCTCTGGGCGTGAGGCAACAAGGGTTAAGTGACTTGTCCAAGGTCACATAGCTAGTGAGTGTATGAGGCAAAATTAGAACTCAGGTCTTCCTGACTTCAGGCCCTCAAGCTAAGGTGACTGTAGTATGAATGAAAAAGATAAAAAGGTCTTTGAATTTTCTGACTCCTACTCCATGTTATGTGATAGGGTCCTCGAATGAATTTTTCTTATGCACAAAAACTTCCTAAACATTTTGATTGGAGGACAGCATTACGATATGGTTTAATTCATTGTGTAAATTGTCAGTTAGGTGATTGTTGATGTTGTATTTTTAGATATTTTCTCCTATTTCATTAGGACATCATTTACCACAACCATTTTGAACCATAAATTGAATGTCTTGGAGTGGAAAAAAATTAAATATTTCTTCATTTGTTTCTTACTCTAATATGGGGTCCTGGTAAGGCTTCATCAAAGTTGAAAAATATGGAGGACAAAAATAGACAGAGGCTGAAGATCATCCTTCTGACGTAAAGAACTGAGTTGTCTTGAAGTCAAAAAGAGACTGAAAATTAACAGCAGCCTTCACTTTGGGCCCTAACAGAGCCCATGCAGATTGGACTAGTGAGAACAGAGTGGAGACGACTTTAGAGTCCACAGATCAATAGGAAAGAGAGTTTATCCACAAAAAGCAGATGCTCATTCCTTAGAATTCTTGAATTTAATCTATTGTTCATTATTCAAGGCATTATGGTACCTTGGTAATAATTAAAACATGGATAGATGGCAAATGTTACTCTCAAGATGCTTATAATTTTTAAAAATAGAGAACATAGAGAATAATGTATGAGTAAGGTTGGATTCAGCCATGTTAATGACGTTATGGCCACAAGACGTCTTTGGAGACATTGCAAATTCCTTGGTTTTTAAGGAAAGTCTTGGCCCAAGGTTCAACATAGATTCTCCCCATTCTTGCGGATGATATACACATAAAATATTTCACATATATCATGCTTAGATGCTCTACTTGAAATACTGCAAATAGTGTTATTTGAGCATTTCTGGAAAAATATAAAATATCCTGAAAAGTCTTATTAATGTTAGATGTGGATTTCCCTCTCTAAGAAGATTTTGCTGTTCTCCAAAGATATTCTGACCAATGCTGAGAATTGAGTGGTTTGACCCAATTGGCATTTTGTGATCTCTTTCTATAAGGGATCCAGGCAAAAAGACATGTCATTATTATGTCATATTAATATTGTATTTCATCCTTTTCATTCAGTCTAAATTCATTTGGCTGCATCTCTGAGGTATGTTGACTTAGCTGGGACACAGTAGATGCTTAATAAATACTTCTTGATGTATTTCCTGGTTTTTCCTTGAAAGCAAAAAAAATTGGTCACTGAAAAAATTTAGTAATTTTTTAAACTTATGTTAATAACTTATTATATTATTTATAGAATTCCAAACTATTTAATCCTTTTCCTTTGACTAGTCCAAGTCATCATTCTGATGTAAAGAACTGAGTTGTCTTGAAGTCAAAAAGAGACTGAAAATTAGCAGCAGCCTTCACTTTGGGGCTACACCCTAACAGAGCCCATGCAGGTTGGACTAGTGAGAACAGAGAACACTTATTGTGTGTGTGTGTGTGTGTGTGTGTGTGTGTGTGTGTGTGTGTGTGTGTGTGTGTGAGATACTTTCCTCTATTTGTTTATTATGCTGGGTTTACAGAGTTGAGCCTAGTTTTCATTTTCTCTGCTCTCACTTATGAGATGTCTTAAAGGCCATAAAGTCTTACAATTGCACTAAGATTTTTGGGACATGCTATATTTATTTGCATAGAAGATGTCAAAGGAAAATGGAAAGTAGCACCCTGAAATACTACCTGGAAAGAGAAAATGCCAACACATTTTTCGTGCACCTGAAGCTTTTAATTCTTTAATCCACTATGGAATGTTGCTTAATTACATATTTTATTTACGCATAACTGAAAATTATGTACTTTAGTTTCAACAATGCTAGGAAAGTACACACTGTTTATAAATAAAGTAAAGCCTCTTTGCCACTATTTTCCATGTATGAAATATTTGGGGAATTTTCGCTGGTTCTATTTTTTAAAAGTTGATTTAAACATTGGAGAAACATGTTCTTTTTAGCTTTAATGTTTTCCCAAGAAATCAAGGAATCCTTCACCTGAATATAGTGAGATGACTCTATCATGATGACCCAATGCTTTGTAAGTAAAATTTTCTATCCCTCAATGAAAATCTTTGGCCATCTATTTAGTGGACATCATTTGTTTCTAATATCATCTTTGTTTTCAAATTGATCCACTCCCTTCTCTTATATATCAATAAACCTTTTGTTATAAAAAAAAGAAAAATAAAGGAAAAAAGCACTTAATGAAAATAAATCAAAACATTCATGATTCTGATATATATATATATATATGTATTTATATATATATACACATATACATATGTATATATATATATATGTATATACAGAATGTTCCCCTCCTATGGTCCCCCACCTTTCATTTTCAACTCTGCCAGGGCCAAGGTCTCTCATCAGTATTGTTACATAGAATTCAGTTTCACAGTTTCAGATGTGTGTGTGTGTGTGTGTGTGTGTGTGTGTGTGTGTGTGTGTGTGTGTGTGTGGTTATTGTTGCTGTTCATTCCAATTAATTTGTTGAAGTCTTTATGTGTTTCCTTGTTTTTGCTTCTTTCACTCTTCATCAATTCAAATATTTTCTTCCGCTTCTCTGACTTCTTCATAGTTGCAAGTAAATCAATAAATAAACATTTATTAATTCCTTGCTATGTAATAATGTCTGATCTTTTGGGGGGAAGACAAAATGTAGACATGCCTTATAAATATATGCAAAATATTTATAAGGTAACTGAGGGTTAAGGATGGAAGTTGAAGAGATGAGGAAATGTCTTCAGGTTAAAAGGTTATGTTTGGGCTGAGTTTTGAAGAAAGACAGTAGGGAAAGAGCACATTTTAGGTGAGGGTGCCAGAGGTTTAAAGGCATGAACAAAGGAGAATCGTGTACGAGACACAGCAGGAAGGTTAGTCTGGGTGTTTTATATTGAACAGTAAAGCATGGTAGTATGTAATAAACCTGGAAACTTTAGGATAGAGTGGTGAAGGGCTTCAAATGTCAAAAAAAAAAGTTAAATTTGATCCTAGAGTCATTCTTGTGCTTTAGGGAAGTCACTAGCAATTGTGGGAAATAGAATGGATTGAGGAGAGACTTGAGGCAGGAAAACCAGTTAAGAAAGGCTCTCGGGGCGGCTAGGTGGCGTAGTGGATAAAGCACTGGCCTAGTGGATAAAGCACTGGCCTCGGAGTCAGGAGTACCTGGTTCAAATCCGGTCTCAGACACTTAATAATTACCCAGCTGTGTGGCCTTGGGAAAGCCGCTTAACCCCATTTGCCTTGTTAAAAAACCTAAAAAAAAAAAAAAAAAAAAGAAAGAAAGAAAGAGGCTCTCTTAAGAGTCCAGGTGATATTTGAAGACATCCTGCACCAAAAATTATTGTGAGGTAGAGAGAAGAGAAAGTAAGAAAGAAATGTTATGGAGGAAAAAATGACAAGATTTAGCAATTGATTAGATATTGGGCGGGTGGGTTGTAAAGGAATAAGGGATCAAGGATAGTATCCAGATTGTAAATTCAGGTGACCTGAAGGATATTGGTGTCCTTAAGAGAAATAAGGAAATTAAAAAGCAAGTGGATTTGGTGGGGAAAATACATAAGATGAAAAGATATTTTCTAATGGAAAAAGTATTGACTGATAACAGTTCTTAAAAGAAAAATGATATCCACATGCAAAGAAAAAAAAAACTCATGAAGTCTGAATGCAGACCAGTGATTACTATGCTCAAATTTTTAATTTTTTTTTCCTTTCTTTCTCATGGATTTTCCCCTTTACTTCTGATTTTTTCTGTCACAACACGATTGATATGGAAATATTAAATATGATTGGTGAACATGTACAGCCTATATCAGTTTATTGTCATGGGGGGGTGGAAGAGAGGGTGGTAGAAAAATATGAAACTCAAAAGTTTAATGAATGTTACATGTTATTGGAAAAATAAAATAAAATAACATTGTAACATTAACAATCATATGATACCTTGCTACAAATAACTAATTATATGCGAAATGCAAGTACAAACAACCCTGTTGCTTCACTTCAAAACCAGGGAATTGATCAAGATAGTAAAAAAAAAAAAATGAGTTAATATTGGAAGTTCCAGATCAGTTTTTCTTGTCAAGTAATATTAGATTTCTTTTAGGTGTCATGGTTTGTTTAGCCATTCTACAAATAAAAGATATCCAATTCTTGTAACCGTCATTTAAGAGTTTGGGTAGCCATTTTAGCACAACCACAATCAGTTTCTTTTTAAAAATTATTATAATAATTTCCTTTATAACATTTATTTTATTTTATTCCAAACATAATAAATATTAAGTAAAATGAGCTGCCTCAAAGATCTCACATTCTAATTGGCAAGGAAATTTATGAATACTTTGTACCTTTAAGATATATGCAATGTGAAAGTCCTCCATTTAAATAGTATTATTTTTCTTGACTTTATAAAGTAGTCCTTTGATAATTTGATTGGTCAGGCACTGAATAAATAAATTTGATAGCATTGCTATTTTATTAGTTTGACTTGACCCAATCATGAGCAATTAATATCTCTCAAAATGTCTAGTCACTTTATTCATGCAATATTTTTGTAGGCGTATTGACATAGTTCTTATGTATGCTTTGGTAAATGGACTCCTAAATATTTTATATATTCAATAGTTATTTAAATGGAATTTATTTTTCTTTTTCTGCTGAGTTTTGTTGTTAATTTATAAAAAGTATAATGGTTTATGGGTTTTTTATACTGCAACTTTGATTAAATTATTGTTTTGTTAATAATTTTAAGTTAATCCTCTAAAGTCACATGAATTGTATCACTTCTACAAAGTAATATTTTTTGTTCCTTATTTGCCTAGGCTAATTCAATCAATTTCTTTTTTCTTGTTTTGTTGCTATTGCCTAGCATTTCTACTACTATTTCAAATAAAAATGTTGATGATATGCATTTTTGCTTTACCCTGATCTTATTGGAAAGATCTCCAGTTTATTTCTATGATATATACTGTCTTTTGATTTTAAATACATGTTATTTATCATTTTAAGAAAAGACTCATTTAATCCTAAGCTTTTTTATGTTTCTTTTTATAATGAAATGTACATTTTAAAACTGAAATGTATTTTGTCAAAAACTTTTCTGTATCTGTTAAAGTAATTAAATAATTTCATTTTTATTATTAATATGGTCTATTATCTTTATAGTTTACCCAACTACATTTTTTTTTAGTTTTTGCAAGACAGTGGGATTAAGTGATTTGCCCAACATCACCCAGCTAGGTAATTATTAAGTATCGGAGGCTGGATTTGAACTCAGGTCCTCCTGACCCCAAGACGGGTACTTTATCTACTTTGCTACCTAGCTGCCCCCCCCAAGTACATTATTGAACCAGCTCTTATCTTTTTTGGTATAAATCTGATCAGGTCATAATGTAAAATTTTTTTATATGTTAAACAGTCTTTTTCTAATATTTTTTATTGATATCTTTTCATTTTTGCATTATCTAAGTTTTCCTTTGTATCCTTCTATTTTCTTCTGAAGAAACCATCTCTTATAAGAAAGATCACTTTAGAAAAGAAAAAGAGGAAGAAGTTTAACCCCCCTCCCACAAAATCCCTTGAAACTGTGACTCTCTTCCCAGGTGCTAAGGAATGGTGAAGGTATTTTATCTTTGGGGCAAAAGTTACTTTTTAAAATTTTACAATATTGATTTTTGGTTGTTTTGTGGATGATTTTTTTTCCATTTGTATTGTTGTAATTGGTGTGTGTGTGTGTGTGTGTGTGTATGTATTGCTTTGCATGGGTTCATGTCTGTCTTTTCATGGCTCTTGTATTTATAATGTTGAATGTTTCTTATCACATAGTAAATATTACATTATGTTCATATGCCACAATTAGCTTAATCATTCAAATTGTGAACTGATGGTCATTTACTCTGTTTCCAATTTTTTCCTACCACAAAAAGTGGTAATAAATATTTTGGTGAATACAGAGCCTTTCTTTTTTTTGTCAATGACTTCTTTGGGATATGTACCTAGCTGTGGGATCAAAGCTTATGGAGACAGCTAAGTGGCATATTATATGGAACTGGACTTGGAGTGAGGACTTCTATTCTCAGATGCTTACTATCTTTGGGCAAGTCACTTAACCTGCTATCTTCCTCAGTTTTCTCACCTGTAAAATGGGAATAATATTTCTTATGAGGATAAAATGAAATAATATTTTTAAAGTACTTAGCAACTTTGAAAGTATTATATAGCTTCTGACTATTATTATAATTACAAATTGTTTCTCAGAATGATTGTACTGATTCTCAACACCACTAACAATGCATTAAATATGCCAATCCTTTCACAACCCCTCACAATGACCAATCCCATTGCTATCGTCTGTGCCAATTTGTTAGGAGTGAGATGAAACTCAGGGTTATTTTCATGTGCATTTCTCTTATGATTCGTGATCTCTTTTAATAGTTAAGAATTTTATAGTGATATGTATTAGGTATATTGGCCAATAAAAGCTTGAAGTTAGTTGAAATCAGGGAGTTCTAGTGTATTTCAGCAAAGGTAGAATACCAGTGATCCCTTGAGGGAGATCTGCATAGAGGGGACAGGGAAAGGCTTTGGTTTCAGAACTAGCCTTGAACAGGGTCTAAATGTCTCATCATGTGTCTCCTTCCCCACTATGCCTGATCCTGAAAACTTCAAGGAATCAAGGAGTTGAATTTCTCTTCCCATCGATGTCCTAACAATATTCCCACATCAGCTGATAGGAGGGTCTACCTCAGAGATCAAGGACATAGAATCACAGCTTCACAAGAAATTCAGCAGATTAAACCAGACTTAAGGGGTCCTTCTGGAATATCTCCTGGATGAGAGAAAAGGACATTTATCAACTAGGAGCTGTGAGTTATTACTTTGTCACATGTACTTTTGAGCTCACTTTTCTTTAATCTCCTACTTCCTGTGGGAAAAGGGCATCACAGGTTTTTTAGGACATTGTTTTATCCCAATGGCTCTTAATATATTACATTATTACAATACCCCTCTCTAAAAGTTCCTTAAATCTGGATGACTACAATGATTTCCAACCAATAATCTTAAAGCACATTCATGGAAGTCAATAGCAATAGAGGATTGTCCTAAAATCCTCAAGGAAAACCCCTAGGATCATAACCCAAGACTTGTCGAGAGAATGGGAATTGTGAAAAAGATCTTTAGAACTTATATATGGGCTCTGGGCATGCAATGTCTTCCTGGAGGGAGATTAAGATTGTCTTTAAGGTCCTAGTCCATTTTCTCTGACTTACTAGCCCTCAAACCTAGAATAATACTTAGCACAAAGTAGCATCTTGATAAATGTTAGTTATCGAGTCATTGACAAGATCACAGACCCTTGAAGGATGGAAATACTTTACCAGACTGAAGGGGAAAATATTTCATCTGTAAGAAGAATGCTAACAAATATTGAATTATTCAATCTATTTGGTTCTTTCTGCATGTGTGCCTTCCATGTGGTTGTAATGTATGATTTTCCTTAGATTGTGAGCTCCTGGAGGGCAGGGACAATATTGTTGCTTTTCTTTGGAGACATTTTGCTAAGCATAGTGTCCAGGTCATAGAAATATTTAATGAATGTTTGTTGACTAATTTGCAATGTTAGATGTCATTTTTCACTAACTGCATTGTTCTCCAAACAAATCTTATTCTTTATTCAAAATGATCTACCTTGAAAGTGTTCAAAGAGGAAATTGGAAAACTGAATATTTTGCCCAAAACAGTGGTTTCTGATCAACTCTTTTGGGACCTAGACAGTAATAAAGGTTGCATAAAAGACAAAAGTGGTTGACAGAAAACTATTATTCCTTAAGGTTTATTCTTGACAGGTCATTTATATTGGGTTATGTATATTTGGTCATAACTTAATGAGTTGTTACATCAGAAGTACATATAAACTATTTTTATAATTTTATTTGACAAATATATCTGAGCCCTATGTTATTAGTTAATAAGTCTGGAAGTTGGGAATAATGTAATTATTTTTGTGATGTATAAAATTCAGAGATTTGACGATTGAAATGAAAAAGAATATTTTTTGGTTCCAATGCTGCAGAAAGTGATTTTTTTTGATCCCAGTGGAAGGAGAAGTGATGCCCTTAACATCTAGCCTATAAAAACATGTTATTATCAAGCTCGATGTCTACAGCAGGTCCAGGTCTCAACATGTTGTCTGATTCCACAAGCTCTTGACAAGGGGAGGACATATTCAATGATCTGGTCCCACTGTGCAGATTCCACAGGCGGTGGATATTAATGGCCTTAGCAGTCATAGAACCACAAGAACATAGAGCTAGAGTTGAAAGAGACCCGAACCTATTTCATTCAAATCCCTCATTTTACTGGTGATGAGACAGAGAGACACCATAAATTGTCGAAGGTAACATGGGTAGAACAGAATTTAGGTGCTGTGGTTTCAGTGCTCTTTCCTTTTGTCAGGTTGCTTCCCATCCACTGTTAGTGAGAAGTGACATCACATTAATAATAGTAAGTCAGAAAGCCATGACTGAACTTGGAGAGTTTTTCATATTAAGATTAAATATTAAATTATTGTATAGGAAACATATGAATGGATTCTGGAGCAAGAAAGAATTGAAAATGTATGTCTTAAAAAGGCAATTCTGCACTGTTTTTATTCAACATGTGGAATTAATTATAATACAGGTACAGTATGTTTATATATACCTTTGACCACACTCCATTAATGAGCATATTGTATATATTTTCATTAGTAATATGCATGTTAATGCCTTCTCCTTTAGCTACTGCAGAAAATCATGCAAGTATTTAGCTTTTGCATTGAAATGATATAGACTTCATCACTTCAGAAGAGATACTAAGAAAATCATGTGCATCCTTAAGTTGGCAAAATGATTATTTGATTTGTCTGATTCCATAGACTTGACATAAGGAAAACCTTCCTAACAAGAGCTATCTACAAGTGGAATGGCCTGATCTGGGAGTTTATGGGTTCAAGCAGTGGCTGTATAACTACTTCTGAGATGTATCAATGGACCAGAAAGACCCCTCCACTTAGGATTCTGTAATTGCATAAACAAGGTAAGAAGGACCAGGGAGAGAGAGAGAGAGATGAGAGATAACCACTGAAATTTTAATGTCCTATGGTTTCCTGATCTATAAGAAAAAGGTGGTGATGGCATTCTCTCATGGAAGAATTTGGTTGCTTGAATTCTTCCTTGGTATTTTCATCTAACACATTTTTTATGTGAACTATGAATATAGCCATAGGACTCCATTTCCATCATCTAATGTAATTGCCTTCTCATTACATCAAGAAGCGGTTTAATAGCCCTCCACTTAGTAAGAATAGGATTGTTCAATACATAAAGACCTTGGTATTTAAATGGATGTTAGCAACAGGGAGTGGGGTAGAACTGGAAGGTGGTTGGATACCTATGAGCAGATATGACTCAGCCTTAAGATAACTTTAGATACTTTAGATTCAACCAATATACTCACTTTTGCATAATCACGTCTATTTGAAAAGCATCCTTTGCTTAAGACAAGACATTGGAAATCCTAGGAGGTTAATCAATGCACACATTATGCACATACCTTGAAACTGAGTACTAAATAATTAAGACACTTACAAGAATTACCTTGTCTTCTAGGAAGGTATGTGTCAACTCTGCATACTATGGGCCAAGGAGACCCTGTCAACAATATTATTTTTGCATAGTATACAGGTATATATGGCCACAGAGTGTTCTTCCATATTAATGGGAGAATGCTGAGTGAAGGAGTCCATGAGAGATTCAGATTCATAGGTTTGGGAATCGTCTATAAGTTACCCGACTCCGCTAACATTCTTGAGTTGAGCATGCTATGTCATGTGCACTCTAAAAGGTCTCTGAGATACTTATTACATAATGAAGCTTGTTAAATAGTTTCAGCACATAAACCTTTTGGTGCATAAAGAAATCATGGGGTTTAGAAATGGAAGGGGACTTCGGAGACTTCAGTTAGTCTAGAGCTCGCATTTTACAAATGAGGAAATTGAGGTCTACAGATGTGAAAGACTTATCCAGTCTTTAGAAATGAATAGCAGAGCTGGGCTTCAAACCCAAGTCTTGGGACTCCAGAAAAATGCTCTGCTATCACACACTGTCTTTACAAGGCCAGTCATGATACATACAGGATACCGAGGCAGGATTATGTGGATGAGTGCACCATCCAAGTTGGAACTATCTCTCAAGCAGCCTCTTAAGATCATTGCCTCACCATGGCCACTCAACATTACTAGCATCATTTCTTCTTGGCAAATTACTTCCATTTAAAGGAATTAAATGATATTTCCTAGTGAATGTTATCGATTATTGTTGGTGAGTATTTACAATACAAGTGAACCAATCCACTCTATTTTTCAATTCAAAAGAAAATAGGAGGCCTTTTAGAATAAGAAAGAATAGCCTTACCTGGAAGCCTGGGTTTCAGGGCAAAAATTAAATGTATTGGTGTGTGTCTTGGTACCTTGTCTTAAATTTAAAAAAAAAAAAAGGAAAAGGAAAACAACACAACTTCTAAAATAGTTCAATTTCCTTCTCTACCACCAACCCCTTTCCAGAGGAAGCGAGAAAAAAGGAAGTATAGGGGAAAATGTATCTATTTATATAATATCATATTCTTTTTAAGTAAATATATGAGAAATATATGTTTTTAATTATCCTCACCAATTTAAACTTTTCCTTCAAGTGATTCATTGAGATGCATTGAAAGTTAAACTCTTATTAAATCAAAGGAACTGGAAACTTTTGGGGTGGAGTTTAACATTTATAGAAAACCGGTTGTCTCTAGAGTAGATAGTACTCTAGAGTAAATAGTATTTTAAAGCTGAATTGGGAACTTTCAATGCTCCCAAATTCAACTCTTAAGTTCAATGTTTAAGGAACCCAACTGTCTACAAGATATCATCCGGTATAGGGTAAATGGTGGACTGAAAGGAAATGGGCAATCATGGATCCCTTCTCAAGGAACCTCATAGCCCTTATTAATTGTGTTCAGAAAAGCTATGGGAAAACGTTAAGAAGTTAGACAAAATAATTTGAAAAATTAAAATATGACTGAAATATTTTGTAACTGTACCTTCACTTCACACTGATAATTAGCACGTTTAATTTTGCTACTATGTAGTTTACTAAGGTTTAGTGTCACTAGGATTTGTTAATTCGATATAAACCAATGTTAGGAGAAAATGAAGTCTTAATGGAACACATAGAGCAGGTTTGGGATCTTATAATCCTAAGGTAATTCCTAGACCTAGAAGTACATAGGCAGTTAGATGAACTCAAAAGTTACTGGAATTACTAACAACGAATAACTATTCTTCAAAATCTTGCTTACTACAGCATTTTCTTAAAGGGCCATTTTTTTTTCTATTTGTTTTAGGTGATTATTAATGGCCTTTTAAAGTGTTTATACATTAGTATAAGGAAAAGTGTGGGCACAAAAGAAAAGCAGCTGTCCCCATTATAAGTGCATCGCTGTCAGGGATTGTAAATATGTTTGTACCTGATAGCTTTTGGACTTTAGAATATGCTGCTGTCTGTTTAGCAGGCTACATGTTATCAGGTTAAGATTTTCATTCTGGAATGTCAATGTACACGTGTGTCTTATACACACATGCCATTACCATGTACATTTTACAAAGGCTAAAACAAGTCTTGAGAGAACATTTCAGTTGATCTCTCCCAACCAATATGTTTTACTGCCGAGAAAGTTCTTTTAGCCACCTAGAGGACAATCTCTTTAAACTTTCTCACAGTGGATACACATAAGCAGACAAACCCTCCCATAGCATACCATACAAACAATTTTAATTGTGTAGTTACAGTCAATAACCACTCCTAATCAGAACAGTTCTGCATAAAGAAAATTGTGATACACTTATAAAAACAGCTAGCTGTAACAAAATAACTGGTGTTTTCATAGCAATAAACTCATAAAAAAGAAATACACCTTTGTACAGAAAATTTATACAGATGTAGCTTTAAAATTGATTGTAAACCAAAGGAAGACACATTGCAAACATCAATTATTTTCACATTAATTGCATAAGTTTCTAAGGTGATCTATTAGTTTTATTTACCTAAGCTTATTTGCATGATAGTAAAAATTGCATACAACAATAAGAGTGAAGCTTATAGTATGAATTGCTTGGATAACATCGAGCACTTTTTATAGGCAACTGTGTAAAGCACATTTTCTCTATTTAAAACTTTTAAGACACTTTGTTTTACTGCCCATCAAAATACATTTATAAATAGAAAAGAATCAGTATGAGAACAAGAGAAGCAATATTACATTTAACGGAAACTTCCAAAAAAAATTAATTACAACATGATGCTGCAGGATCTACAAATAAATAATGAGGACTAAATTGTGTTTCACATTTTCTTTCCATTTTTAAAAATCATGTAACAATGAAAATGAAAAAAATAGTACAGTGACCTTTTATTTCCAAAAAAGAAAACAAATCTGAATTACGGCAGTGCCATATAATACAAGGCATTTGTTGGCGTGTGTTATTTTAAAACTGCATTCCACAGTATATAGTTCTTTTGTAACATACAATAGAGCAAGAGCCACAAACTCTCTTTTTCTTTAAAATAAGTGTGAGTTTCCAAAGATCAAGTGTGGAGTGTTACAGTAGTAATAATAATAATAATAATTAATAATAATAATAATAATAAAAATGAAACAATAATCACCGAAGTTGTAATGCTTCTTTGAAAGCTCCAGAATCAAAAATCACTGGTATCATGCTTATTGGATACAACAGGGTGTAGCCAGTGAACACAAATTAATATCAAACAATCCTCAATGCTTCATCTGTAGCTGTAGAGCAGTTTGTAAAACAGAGTAAAACATTTAGCGGTCTGAATTATCCTTTTTTTTTCATTTCATGTATCTGTATGTTTGTGTGTTTATGTGTGTGTGTGTGTGTATATGTGTATGTGTGTGCACAAGTTTCTGAAGACTCATTGGTCAAACAATGAACAACAAAGGTTTCTGAGAGAATGCAAGATGGAATTTTCATTTAATTAGTTAATACCAGTGGCACTGTTGAATGAAAATAATACTTTTATCTTAGTCTTTCAGATCAGCATTAATGTCTGTGTTCCCTTCCACTGATAATTCTTCTTCTAATTTCACTGAAAAAAGGGAGTTTGCATTTTTATCTTGGACACTTTCTTCCAAATCTTTCAGCAACTCTTCTTCTTTATACTCTGCAACATCCACCTCTAAACCCGAATTGTCCTTCAGTTTCCCATGATGCTTGAGATAATATCGCTGGTTCTGAAAGAACTTAATAATAGTATACTTGGGAAGGTCAAGCTGGGCAGAGAGAGTCTGGATAGCTTCTTCATCTGGATACAGACCGACATCTTGTATAAAGCTCTGGAGAATTCCCAGAGCTTCAACAGAAATTTTTGTTCGCGGTCGTGTCTTCTGCCGATTTTCATCCTCTGATTCGGCAGGTGAAGCAACAGTAGGCTGCCTAGGGGGAAGTCGGGGCCCGGGCTGGGGTTGCTGGGATTGGGGCTGCTGTTGTTGCTGTTGTTGTTGCTGCTGCTGTTGTTGCTGTTGCTGCTGTTGCTAGAAAGACAAGAAAAAAAATTAAATTCTCTTGTTGCTATTAATCTATGATGCTGACTAGAATTTAAAAAAAAGGAATCATCATTCCCACCAATGACTCCTTAAAGAAACAAACAGTTGGGACAAAAAAGCATAAGACGGTTAAATGACTCAAAACATCAGAAAAAAAAAATAAAGAAGCCCTCAAAATAATATGGCCTAGAAAGGAGGTAGATTATTAGGAATCTTGGAACCTTGAATCTGATTTTTTGGCCCCTACTCTGACAAGTTACTATTGAGAATTCTGGAAAAAGGAGGCAGTGGACTTAACTTGGAGGATACAAATCAAAAAATAAATCGTTCAAGTAAATTATGATGTAATTAACAAAGATATTAAGAATGAGGATTTAGAAACAATGCAAACTGAGATGTTTTCAAAAGGTGAGCTATAGGACCCAAAGGAAAGGGGTGTGTGTGTGTGTGTGTGTGTGTGTGTGTGTGTGTGTGTGTGTGTGTGTGTGTGTGAGAGAGAGAGAGAGAGAGAGAGAGAGAGAGAGAGAGAGAGAGAGAGAGATTGATCCTCAATGAGGAGCTAGAAAAGGACACTTTGTTCAAAGATTATTTTTAAAACATGTCAATTCATCAAGATCTGGCAATGTTTAAGATTTACTGTCCCCTTTTAGTCCAAAAGAACCAGTGAGAATCTCTAATTTATGACTTTTCAAATGATACCAAAAACTGTAGCAAAGTTCAATAACAAAAAGCCAAGAAGCTACATCAATGGACATCTTCATCATGATTGAGTACTAAAAATTTTACTCTGGTTGATTCTGGTGTGTAAAGACTTTTTCTCTTAGGTCAAACTCATATTATGAGGTTTCAAATTTAGTGTGGGCAGGCTTGTTAATAATTAGTATCTATATGTGCTGTAATTTGATATATATAATTACATATAACGAATATGACACATTCACAGATTGTATGCTGTAGATACATTTTTTAAACCAGCAAGGCAAATCAACCTGAGTAAGCAGCAAAATATTAGAATGTTTATACTGTGCATAAGCATTTCCTTTTATCCCCCTAAGAAGCAATTTTATTAAAAACAATTTACATTTTCAAACAAGTACTGTTTTATTACTTAGCATATATCTTTCTCTTTTTTATTTTTGCTAAATCAAACAGTAAATTTTTCAGGCTTTCACGATTATTTTAGCACTCGATATCCTAAGGGACTTCCTTTTTCAATGTGTTTTATCTTTAATACACGCTCATGACTTTTTCCAAGTGGCTAGAAAACTTCATTCTTTTTGCTTTGTAAATATATATATTTTTTCCTCCTATAGAGGGTGATAGAAATAATTCTCAACGATAGCAGAGTTGGAGGATTTTGTCAGCTAATTGTTTCCTCTTCCAAAGGGAAAAAACTGAGGGGCAGCTAGGTGGCACAATGGACAGAGCACTGACTCTGAAGTCAAGAGGACCTCAGTTCAAATCTGACCCCAGATACTTAATAACTAACTAGCTGTGAGACCTTGGGCAAATCATTTAACCCCATTGCCTTGTCATAAACCACCCCCCCTGAAAAATAAAGTGAAAAAATTCCCTGCAGAGCTTTCAAACAGCAATGATGATGTTGTATTAAGTTCACCTTTGATAGCAATAAAATCAAAGGGTACCCCAATGAACTACCGACTAACAGTTTGACACTGTGGACCCAGAACCTAGACATTTTGTGGGAGTGGGGGAAGGGAAGAAAGACTTATTTGTCCTAATCATAGATTGGATTCTTTGGCAAAAATCTTCTTTCAAGGTTGCTACCATTGTGTGGTGGGGTTTTCCCCCCCCAAGTAATAATAAACTACTTGTCTTTGATGGAGGGAGTGGGTCCTTGAAACCCCCCCTTTCTCTCCCTGACATGTTTAACTTGTGCCAGCTCACCTGTGGAGCAGCACCCAGCCATGGTCCAGGGGTCAGCAGGCTTGGTGAGAAAGTACCTCTAGGCTCTCCTTTCACAAGGGTGGTAGGGGAGGGGCTCTGAAGGAAAAACAAACACACATTGACTCACCCCTGATTTGGGATTTCTAAGGGAGGGACAGTAGGAGGGATGGTAACAGAGTGAATGGGAGAGAAGATGAGGAATCAAACATGGGTGCACTGCTATGTTATTCTGGGATTGAATGGTAAAATGTAAGTCTCTAAGAAACTTTCTCCATACCAGTATTCATTCCTTTACTTGGGAGCTATCATCATCTCAACCAGAGGCAGGCTTGGATTTTAAATTCTGATTTAAATCGAAGGTACAAGCCCCCCAATCCAACAACAATACATGTACTAAAAACAACCAACCAAAAACAAACCTTCCCATTAAGAAAGATTCCTTCCAAGCTACATGTCAAGAGAAATCTCTGTCACATTGGGGGAAAAAACACGCAATAAGGAAAGGACATACTGCTTCTCCTTTTATCTTCCAAGGAAGATGACAGTATATTGTTATATCTTGCTAAGAAGCCTGTTTAGTCTGGCAGCAAGAAAAGAAACACTCATTTCCCTTGCTAAGTTTCAAGCTTTATTTACTTAGTGCTATATTGGATTGGCCAAGGTAAACTAACCTGAATCTGTTCTGCTGGAACATGGATAATGTGAGAAGGTCTGTCACCATGGTGATGAACAGCGTTGCTTTCTTGTTCATAAATGGCATCTCGTTCAGGCTGAGGAAGACTAAGGAACCTCCTGATCATGGAGAGATTCTCCCATAGGGTCCTGTTTTCTGGAGATGGGTCTTCTTTCCAGCGTAACAGTTCACATAGCCACCCCTGGAATGGAATTGCCCCACATGGTCAGCTTCCAGTAGTGGACGGTTAACAATACAATCTCTCCTTTGCATTTTAGAAAAATCTTAGCAAAATAAACTTTTTTTCTATCATTTTAAAATACTCTTCTGAACTATGGTCTAGTAATTGTGAGATCATTAAGAATTTTTTTCATTTGCATCCCAAATCTATCTGTGCAACAGTGGTTTGTCATAACTGCTTATACTTCCAGACCCATTTTTCTGTTTCAGAGATTAAAAATATGTTTTCTAGGCTCCAATTCAGGAAAACATGGATCAAAAGTTCCAGGATACATGAATAGAATTCTACAAAACTTCTGTCTATTTCTATTCCTGCAAATTTCTCTTTCCTATTGTTTATGTCCATTTGTTTCCAGGTGAGAAGATTTAATAAAGGTGCAGATTTCCCTTTTAGGAAATTAAATTTACTTACTAGGGGTTCTTTGGTATTATTTAATTTTTCCTATTCTAAACAAGAAATTTAGTACTTGGATTTTTATTAATGAGCTGTCTAACATAAGGCATAGCAGTATAGACTTTAATGTATTTTTAAAAGACTCCCTCAACAAAAAACAAAAGGGCAGGATTTATTCCTCAGCATCAATGTACAAAGGTGGTTGGAAGGCCAAAGGGTTCATTGGTTTCCTAAAGACCAGAAGGAAGAAAAAATGTACGAAAGACAGAAATGTGCCCTCAGCAGAATCTCTGATGAGTCTTAATTAGATCCAGCCATCAAGGTTTGAGTTACCGTTACTCTCAAAAATCAAAGGGTTAAAGAATCGCTTCTAGCACACCTATATAATATCACTCAAACCTTACTGTCTCCTGGGAATTACTGTCTAGTTACCTGATTGACAAACTGGGTATGGAAGAGAGGTGCCACGGGAAATCTCCAATACAGACCAACTTAGATGTTATAGCTAGAAGGTGGTACCAAAACTATATCTTATTTTATAGATATATGTCTTTTATCTTATATTTATAAGATATCTTATATCTTATTTTATAGATATATGTCTTTTATCTTATATTTATAAGATATCTTATATCTTATTTTATAGATATATATTATATATGATATCTTATATCTTATTTTATAGATATAAATATCTTATATTTTACAGATAAGGATATTAAAGGCAACTAGTCAGTCAAGAGTGGGAAAGAACAGAAAGTTGATTTTTCCTTTGATGACTTTAGATTAGCCAGGATCAAGACTGGGAAATTAAGGATGGTGGTGGACTTCATTTCATCACCTCCCTTTTTCTTCTTTTTTCAAAATGAACCGATGGAGAGGGAATTCCCCTTCCAAATGAACACTAGTAGACACATAAGAAATGACTCTATTTCTAATAAAATTATATGCTTATTATTTAGGGGAAAAGTATGGTTTGGCAGAAAGGTTTCCATCTTTATATTTTAGCCTTGAAGTATTAATAGGTAATTTCATTTACTACACAATAGTTTCTACTCAAAATTCATAGGCCCAGGGTGAAAAATCAGTGGAAATGATTCGAGGAGCTAGTTGTGTTTTGTCCAGTTTAGTTACATGAAGTGGCTCAAGCTGGCCCTAACTGCTAGCATGCAAAAGATCTATCACTAGTTTAATGGGATCATTTTTGAGAGCTTTCGCTCCATTTTTTCTTTTGGTTAGCCCGGAACCCAAGCTTGATCATCCAAATGTTATCCTGATGTTGTAAGTCAGAACCTGTTGTGTAAGAAAATTCAACCCTAAGAAGAAAGGCCAGATGAAAAAAAAAACCAGGCTTGTTTTCTTACTTGGATGAACAATTTTCTAGTTAGCTATGGTAATCTTATTGCAAAGAATCAGAAGAAGTTTCCTCAACTATTCTTTTCAATGAATATAGGAAACTAGGTGACCAGTCATTATCCTCATCAAAACGTTAAGAGATCAGCCACATGCAATTATGACTGCAGGGAATATTTCCCTAGCCAGTCATTAACCCCTTTGAGCTTCAGTCTAGCTTTCTTTATCTGGGGGTTAACACTACAAAACCTTCCAAAATTGTGAAGAAAATGCTTTGTACAACTTCAAGCATGATGCAAATTTGAGGAGCTCCCAGTAAACGATTATTTTGAAATTAAGGCAAGATGATCATGGAAATCTTTGATTGGATCTATATTTAAGAAACCTAAGTAAATACCGGCTTTAGGTAACACCAGATGGGCTCTGGATCCTTAGGCTCTTGTGGACATACATTCTGGATGGTGATGTCTATCATTTTTTACCTAATTGGGGTGAGAATCATAGAACCTTTTCTCAACTGTGCTTCTTGTCACTAATATCTTTAGGTTGTTGATACTATCCTTACTGCAAATGATCATATCAGTGTATATCGTTCAGAAGCCTCTGAAACTGTAAGACAAAATGGCACATTCACTAGGAATTTTAACCAAATATTCTGTATTCCACAAAGAGGAACAATAATCTCCTCTTAGAACAATAGGTTCTATCCTAAATATGTAACTTCAACTGGACAAGAGATCACTTGAGATAATAAAAATGTTCAAATGCTGCTCTGAGCACAGAGAAACATCAAAGAACCTGAAAATCCTTTAGAAACTTTCCTTAAAGTTATATAGAAATTGGTTAGCACTTGGATATATGTGAAAACATGTGGATCACAGATGTTCTTTGGAAAAGAAAATCATTAGTTTTCTTAGAATGGCTAATAATGATAGCTAATTCCTAAACAATCATGTTCATGCTAGTTTAACAAATATTTCAGAAAAAGAGCCTTGACTCATTCGACAAATATTTTGCTTATATTGTCACTTCTGTGTTTCTATGCTTATAAGATGGATCTTTATTTTTATTAATTGCCCATGACTAACATAACATTTCCAGTAGTTTGCTATTAACCTCTGCCCTGAAATAATACTTCTAATTCCTTATCTAAAAATAATTTGATGAATTATAAGTTGAAGCATGTCTCTGTTAGCCTTTCAAGGCGATAGGATGATTTTAAGAGACTGAAATCAGATGCTTCTTAGAAAATATTTAAAGCTGCAGCTGGGAACTGTTAGTTCTGCAAGGATATTCTAACAAAAAAAAGCGATTTTCTTAAAGTGCATTCACTTAAAACCATAATGAAAAACAGACATTTTGATATGCCAGTTCTGTGGCAATGTGGAAGTAATTGGCTCATTTCCAGTTTATGATGGTGGTAGAAATCAGGTTTGGGGTATTTTAATACTATCATAAAACTTTGAATATTTTGATAGACTTCTGATAGACTGTTCTAACTGTATCTTAATTGAAATTGTATTAATGAGACTGTATTAATGATGACAGAATATTAGTGGAGGGGACCAAAGTTAAGATACTTATGCAAAACTATGTCTTGCCAGGTCAGTACTTCATTAACGCATGAGCACCAGGACAGGTGATCTAAAGAATATTCCATAGTAAACAAATTGAGATATTAATGTGTTCGATTTGATAAACCCAATTGTATTCTCCTAAATAGGGCACTGATATTTTTTTTTCTTTTACAGGAAGATATAGGCTTACTGGGGTTGGGGGGGGGGGACAAACAAGAATACCATAGGTTTTTTTTTTCTTTCAAAATGCAAATATGACTATATTTCCAGAGAGGTCTATCAATCTTAAAACATTACATGACCAGAAAATGGGGATGAGAAACCACTAACTAAAATAGATCACAACTGTTCTACACAATCTGTAAAAAAAGAAAAAAAAGAAAAATGGGGAAGTAACAGTCTTAAAATAATTAGGCCAATCCATTCTCAGGAAACTAAAATGGTACAAGGAACAACCTAAACTTTAAACATAGTAAATTTGCCAAGCAACATTACACTGAATATAAAGAGGGCAAAATATAAACAGTAGCCACATGTAAATAAATTAGTAAAACTTTCAGGATGTTACTACTTTTCAAACTGACAAAGTTTAATTTGACACCTTCTGTTCCAAACCCTTTGTTTCTATTCAAAATCACGCCTTTAGCTGCTATCAATCACAATGCTTCCCTTATTACTTAAAAAAAAGAGAAAAAAAACCCCACAACCCAACAACTGGCACAAGCCCTAGTTAAGCTGAAAATGCCATGCAGATGAATTCTGAGATAATATGTTCAAACCTGTTATATACAACACAAATCCTGTAAAGTTATGTATTGTAAACCTACATTTATTGAGAACTAAAAGTCTTAAATCCATCTGCCACAAAGGAAATACTGTTATGCACTTTATAGTAACCAAGCACCATCTGCAAATGTCTTGCTACAGTAAGCAAGAAAACGGTGAAAAAGATGCTAAACCCAAGATGTATAAAAAATAAATAAGGAGCTTCTGACTGTTTTTGGTTAGGGATTTATTAAAGAAACATAAGAGGTTTTTAAAAAAAATGAGAATGCAGACTAAGAGCCAAACTATCACAAGGCAAAAAAAAAAAAGGAAGACGAAGAAGGAGAGGGGAATATAAACTCAAAGAGAACAACAATGGAAATTTATGACAGTCCAGGAGGCACATGACTGTATGCTCATTTTAAAGTAGAAATTAGCGGTTCTCATCTCAATATTCTAATGATGTGCTTTACTGACAGGATCGTGTTGTACCACATTTAAATAAAAATCCTGGCACCTTCATCTCTCAGCTGCTAATTTCCTACCAAACAAAATCTCTGATTTCCACTCCACTCTCTTTTTAGAACAGTTAATTCAAGTCAATTCACTTTCCAACATTATAATGGATAAGGGGTGCACACTGATTTTAATTGACTGGGTAAAGTAACCTCCTTTCAGGAATGAATTTATTGTACCTCTCAAGTCTTGCCAGAGTGATCCCTCCATATCATGAACTGCGGCTGTAGCAGATAGTTCTGAACAGAATTGGTTTTCCTTGAAAAATACTTGAGTTTTCTGGAGGAAAAGTTCATTTGCCTACCAAGTGCACGTGCACACACACACACACACACACACACACACACACACACACACACACACGGATATAAATTTACTGAGTAAAGTAACCTCCTTGCAGGAATGAAAACTAGTTTTCCTTGGAAAATACTTTAGTTTTCTTGTAGCAAAAAGGTCTTTTGCATTCTACTACTACTACTACTACTGCTACTACTACTACTACTACTACTACTACTACTACTACTACTACTACTACTACTATTGCTGCTGCTGCTGCTCCTCCTACTCCTCCTCTCACTACTGCTGCTACTACCACTACCACTACTACTACTACTACTACTACTACTACTACTACTACTACTACTACTCCTCCTCCTCTCACACTACCTACTCATATACATATGTTAATTGACTGAGTAAAGTAATTTCAGGGATGAATTTAGAATTCAGAATGAATTCTCTCAAGTCTTTGTCAGAATGGATCTTCCATATAATAAAATGAGGTTATAGCAGATAGTTCTGAACTGGTTTTACTGGAAAAATACTTGAGTTTTCTGTAGGAAAAGTTCTTTTGCCTACTACTACCACCACTATTACTACTACTACTCACACACACAAACACACACTATTATATATGTATATACATATATATATATATATATATATATATATATATGCATTTCAAACCTTGTCGAGTAAAAAAATGACAGTAATTTTCCCTGTAACTAGGAAGGCATAAATACATTTAAAAGAAAAAAAAAAGAATAGTAATTTGAATTCTAAAAGGCAAAACATTTTACAGATTGTATGCTAAGATATGATCCCCCCCTTTTATGTATTATTTTCAGGCATATTTTGTTGCAATCTCTAGGGCATATGGTATAATAATACATGGTATTAAAAGAAATCAATCTAAATAGGGAGATATTTGATACAAACATTTTAGTGAAAAGCATGAATTACATTTTCGCATCTAGTATGAACAAGGATTAAGTACATAATCCATTAAATAGTACTTCTAACTAAAAAAATTCAGTATTGTAGACTAAACTACACTAGACATTTTGAATGAGTACATTTTCAACAACAACGAACTCTAAAGCTAGCAATTTATCATTCAGTAAATAATTTTCGACTTTTAAAAGAATCTGTAAGTGTTACTTATGCTAATGAAGACAGTTTTGAATCTGCCCACAAACATGCTAATAGAGGGCAATTTTTTTTTTTATTTACAAAGCTGAAGGCACTCAAGGGTGATTTTCTATCAATGTTCTATAAGTGCATAAAAAGCTGCTCTAATTGTAAGAGTCCCCAAACTCTTCCCCTTTAACATCAGGTTTAAGGATAGGACAAAAATCCAAATAGACAAATGATATGACAAACTCTTGCTTTCAAATTCATAAAGTGTTCCATTTTCAGACTTTGCTTATCATTCCAGTGGTGCTGGGCACCACCAATGAGCTTTATCTCTGATGCAATACATTCACAGAAGGAACTGGCAGACACAAAGCAGGTCTCCTATCTCACTAAGGGCCCCAATAGTGAACATATATATTATTAGCAGGAATAATGAAATTAAGACAAATTTAAACATCACTCCAAAGTATTTTGTTTTAAAATAGCTACATAAAAGACTATCATCTTTTACAGAAATTATGATTAGAAGTATTGAGAATAATGAAGTTTTTTTGGTAATGAGTACATTATAAATCACATTTATGAAAATTAAAATTCATCATTATTTACAGACTTCCCCCTTTTAAATTGGATAAAATGCATTATTGTGTTTTAAATATGTATAAATTCAAACCAAAACTTTGGGATTCTTCATTATGAAGAATGCTTGCTTTTGCCATAAAGGAAAAAAAAAGTCATAACACATAACAGTGAGAAACATAATGGTGGCAAAGGAATACTGAAAGCATTTTAAATTATTTACTAGGTTAAAAGGGTGAAATGGTACTTTAAATACATCAAATTTCATCATCTGGGCCATTTTTTGGTGGCAAAGTGGTATTGATCTTTCCAAATGCTTAAAATTAACTATTTCCAGAAGGTCATTATTTGATTAAGGGCACTGAAGTTGAGGGCAAGAAATGATGCACTTTGTCTTCTTTCCCATTCAAATTATCACATAATTTAATCAGAACTATCCCATCATGTCCTGTAATAAAAAATGCTCATCTTAAGATACTTTTTGGGGTTTTAGCTCACATGTTAACCTTTAAATGCTATGAAGTTCTTTTAGAAGAAAAATGTTTGCTGAAGATTATTTTATAAAACAATGAGTGGGGATTCTATCATTAACATTAATAAGTTTTTCTCCTCTATAAATTATATGAAAATGTTTAAGGTCTTTACATGAAGTGAAAAATAGAAAGTATGCAAATAGCTAGACTTTAAAACTAAGTCTTCATCTTAAGTAACATACATTAAAAATATACGTGAAATAAATTGTTTGGCTCCCAGTCTGGAGTATTATGGTATTAACAAAATCTTTTTCACTTTAAAATCCACACCCAGACAATCACTTAATTTCAATATTCTAAAAATGAAAATCAGCAAGTTTTGCCAATTAAATAAGTAACGGTATACACAAATGGTGACAGTGAACTACAAAGCATGTCTCAGAATATCTCAAGTTGATCCCATCTAAGTTGTGCTTTCTCAGTACTGGATAGGGATAGGGTTGGATCTGTGATTTTTCCTAGATATAGAAAACTCCCAGGGAGAAAATTCCTTCTACCACTGAAGGTTGGCACCTTCTATATAATTTATGGTCTTAAAGAATTGACTAGAGCACTAAGTAAGTTCAATGATTTTTTTTTTTGGATTTTTTTTTCAAGGCAATGGGTTTAAGTGGCTTGCCCAAGGCCACACGGCTAGGTAATTATTAAGTGTCTGAGGTCGGATTTGAACCCAGGTACTCCTGACTCCAAGGCCGGTGCTTTATCCACTGTGCCACCTAGCCACCCCAATAAGTTCAATGATTGGCCCACAGTCTCAGAGATACTATATTTCAGAGGTGGACTCAAACTCTTCTTTTCCTGGGTCTGATGCAAGCTCTCTCTTCACTAAAATATGGTTGCTTTTATGAGTATTATGAATATACAAAGCAAAATATACAGAGAAGAAGAAAAAATTATGTCATTCTAACAGTACTTTGGGTTTTTGTCATTTGGGGGGAGGTAGAATTTCGTGATACTCCTACTAGATTTTTTTTTCCACCAAAGAAAGGCAGAAGTTGCAATGCTTTTCTCTATCTTACAATATAACAAATACCAAAGACTCACGGTCTCCTGGTGAAAGAACACATTAAATTAGCTCTCCAAAGTTCCTTTGAGTGCATTTGCCAAAATCTTGCCCAACTTGGCAGGAGGGGTGGTGTTGGATAGGAAGGGACACAGAAAGACAATTACCCTTCCTTATTTAGTGAAGGTTCTGGGATTTGTACTTTCTCTAATCCATTCTCCCATCAGCTACCAAAGTGATTTTCCTATAGCTTTGGTCTAACCATGTCTCTTTTATGAATTCTAGGGGTTTCTTATTAGGGCAGGTAGATGATGCAGTGAATAGAGCCCTGGCCTTGGAGTCAGGAAGATGGGAGTTTGAATCTGACCTCAGACACTTGACTCTTACTAGCTGTGTGACCCTGGACAGGTCACTTAACCCTGATTGCCTCATATCCAGGACCA
Source organism: Macrotis lagotis (assembly GCF_037893015.1). Taxonomy (NCBI): domain Eukaryota; kingdom Metazoa; phylum Chordata; class Mammalia; order Peramelemorphia; family Peramelidae; genus Macrotis; species Macrotis lagotis. Next base: position 35,158,709 of record NC_133664.1, on the reverse strand, counting down.
TCTCTAGTCATTCTGATTCATATCTGGCCGGACCCAGATGACTCTGGAGGAGAAAGTGAAGTCAGTGCCTTAGCACAGTCCCCCCTTGCTCAAATCCAATTCACGTGCTTATCATGGATGGCATCATCACCACCCTGATGTCCAGGTCTTCTTCAAAAATAAAGGACAAAAACATTGGTGGCTTCTTATCACCTCTATACTCAAATAAAATCTCCTCTGGCTTCACAATACAGCTCCAATATTCTCTTTGATTATAATTATAAATGATACCTCTTCACACACTTTTTGGTGCAGTCACATTGGCTTTGCTGTTGCACAAAATATAGCACTTCACTCACCTATTTTTCTTCCCTTGTGCACACTATCCCAAGGTCTCCCTCTTCACCTCCAGGCTCTTTAAATCCCTAGACTCCTTCAAAGATCACCTCAAAAGCCACATCCTATATGAAGTCTTCCCTAAACCCTTGGCATCAGTGCCTTTTCCCATCTAAATAACAGGACCTTACATTTACTTTGGATATCCTTACAGGTCTACCAGTTATCTTCCCTAATAATATGGAAGCTCCTTGAGGATAAAGATTTTTTCATTGTCTTTGTATGCCAGCAATAAAAAACATTTCATAAAGGAGCTGCTGATTGATTGTGATGGTGATTATTTTATAAAGAAAACTAATTTAAGTTTCCAAAAGAGAAAGAAATGAAATTTTGTTGGCTTTGTGATGGGCATGCAATATTTCACAATGTGTTTATTCTCAAGTTTAATTAAAAATAAAATAAAAGACTTTTTAGGACTCCAAAGGTCCTCTCTTTACAATCCATTGATTCATATGCCTTTCTCTTTTCAATGACTACATTTAGGATAAGATAGGAGTTCTTTAAAATAATAATAGCCCAAGAATGTGTGTTCTGGAGATTCATGTTTACCTCTGTGGGTATTTATTATATTATATTATATTATATTATATTATATTATATTATATTATATTATATTATATTATATTATATTATATTATATTATATTATATTGTATTATATTATATTATATTTATTATATTATATTATATCATGTTATATTATATTATATTTATTATATTTATTATATTTATTATATTGTAATATATGTGGGTGGTGATTTTTCTTTTCCTAAAAATTGTTTCATTAAATTTCCACAATTTATTTCCTGAAATATGACCAAATATGGTTGAAATTATTCTCATTTAGTAAAGTTGTCAGGTTATAGGGAATATGTGTATGTGGGTACATGTAAATATTGATAAAGAAATATAATTTTGGATATATATGTATATAAATGTATGTATTTTTTAAAAAGTTTTATTGATTTTAACCTACACATTAGTCATTTTTTGATGCCATGGAATCCTCCTAACAAAGAAAAACTGATAAATCCAAGCAATTCAGGGACTTCATCTGATAGTGCACAATATAATATTCTGTATTTTTCATCAAGACAGGAAAAATGTAATTGATCATGGTTGTAGAATTAAAATTAGTCACATTTCATCAGAATTTAAGGCTTTTTTCTATTTATACTATGTTGCTTATACTATGATAGACCTTGTGTATATTGTTCCCTTGGTTCTTCATATTTCACTGTACCTGATCATACAAATTTTTCTGTGTTTCTCTGAATTCCTTATAGTCATCATTTTTTTTTTAGGTACAGATAACAGGAAAGTGCTCAAAACATGTAGTGACTAATTGGAAAACAAATGAGGGTAAGAAAGACCTTTTTCCTAGAGGGATTAAAATTGAAAAGACCCATGCCAGTAGTTGGTTAAAAATCTAGCCCCCAGGCTGGCTAGGTGGCACAGTGGATACAGCACTGGCCCTGGGGTCAGGAGTACCTGAGTTCAAATCCAGCCTCAGACACTTAATAATTACCTAGCTGTGTGGCCTTGGGCAAGCCACTTAACCCCACTGCCTTGCAAAAAAAAAAAAATCAAAACAAAAAAAATCTAAAGAAAAAATCTAGGCCTCCCAAATCTAGAGAAAACCATGAGAGAGTTCAGGGAGAAAAGTGATAAAATAGGGAACAAGACCAACTACCATAGGGCTTCTTCATCTTTTTTTTTTTTGTATGGCATGAATGACTTTGGCAATGTGGACTTCTCATAAGAATATTTTTAACGGGCTTTTTTCCCTCATCAATAAAGTGAAGGATTTGCATTTTATAAGATCTAAGTTTCAAAATTTCTGCCTTCCACCAAAATAAGCACTTAATGAAAGTTGTTAAATTGAACTGAAGAATCTCAAAGTAACTGCGTTCAGGGCTAGACCAAGTCCAGAGTTTGATATTATCAAAGAGAGTAACCAGCCACCAAAAAAAAAAAAGCCAAATATCACTGCTTTTAATGCAAAGATATAATGGAAGATTTTGATTCAATATTTTTTAACCTTATCTCTTCTCATGATCAAGTACAGTGAGTAGCTAAAAATTAGACATTTAAGTATTTCTATTGTTATTCTTTCATTCAGCTATGATTATATGTAAAACACCACGCCAAACTTGTGGGGGTGACAAAGAAATCATGGTATCCTTTCCCTTAAAGAATTTAAAATTTCTAAAATGGAAGATAGGATATGGGAATAAATAATTATAATTAAAAAGTAAGCTAGGGATCTGTGATTTTATTGGCCACAAGAAATTCCTAGGTGTGGAAAATCCCTCCATCAATGTTAAGTCAGTATTTTTCTGCAACTTATAGTCTTGGACAGTTGCCTAGAGTAATGAAAGGTTTTATCACTGTGCCTAGAACATTAATAAATATTTATTGACCGAATGACTAGCCAGAAATTTGTTTCAAGATTGTCTCCCTAGTCTGCCTCTCTAAACATGTTAGGAAGGGGGAACAGAGAAGAGGGGTATTGATAAATTGGAAGCTCAGTAATGGGAGATAAAATTTTAGCCACTATGGCAATGTCTTTTATATAATTTGAGAAAGTGATTATATATTTTCTAAAACAGAATCTGGATTTATGTCAGTAATGAGAAATATATATATATATATATATATACATACATATATATATATATATGTATGTATATATATATACTTCACATAAGTTCTAGTCCCATACTAAAAGATTGTTCATTCTACTTCTCATTTTCCATTATAAATCTTATCTTTAAATTTCTATTAGTATAAAATGCCCAGCAAAGAATTCATTCAAAATGAATATTGTATCTTAAAAAAAAAACTCCTGTGATATTTACAGCACAAAGTCTTGAAACCAAAAACAACCATTTGTTCATCAACCCAGGAAAAGGAAACCACAGAGTAGACTGGCCCTTTTAATTAATGTGCAAGGTAATTCTGTCCATCTCATTAAGGAGGAGGAAGGTATGAGCAAAAGAACAGAATATATAATCCAGATACATTTCCAGTTCCTGATCTGTGCCTTCTCAAAGTGGTTTTGATATCCTTTCTTGTAAATCCTGAATAACTGAATAACTAATAATAGAATAAATGAACAAAAAACTTTAAATGTAGCTATGAAAAGTATTCTATAGGGGCGGCTAGGTGGCGCAGGATAGAGCACTGGCCCTGGAGTCAGGAGTACTTGAGTTCAAATCCAATCTCAGACACTTAATAATGACCTAGCTGTGTGGCCTTGGACAAGCCACTTAACCCCACTGCCTTGCAAAAACCTAAAAAAAAAAAGTATTCTATAGCCAAATGTTTTACTTTATACACTTTCTGCTACTACTCTGCCCTACTTGCAGATATTTGAGTTAATAATGGTAGCTAACATTTATATAGTCAAGCACTGTCCTGACAGTTTTACAGTTATTAATTAGCACATTTGCTAATTATGATCCCTATTTTATAGGTGAGGGAACTGAGGCAAACAGGGTGAAGTGACTTGCCCAGGGTCACACAGCTAGTGAGTATCTGAGGTTACATGTGAACTCAGGTCTTTCTAACTTCAAGTCTGGTGCTCTTTCCCCTGTGTTATTTCCCCTGGGAGTTACATAATATCTGTAAAAGAAAGAAATATGTCACTTCCCTGGAAATCAGATTTTTCACCTTTCAGTCGTTCAGAAGGTGGTTTAGAGAGAGAACTCAATAGGAGCTGACAGATGAATTTCCCCAATCATACAAGTGTAAGCCAAGGGACAGTTGATAGAGGAGTAAAAAATGCATTAAACCAAAACAGCCTATGCCAACTTATTTTGGAGGGCAAGTAGCCATTGATGCTACAATGGGGACATTACTGCCTTACAGGAGAGGACCATAAGAATTGTTCCTAACATTGCATGTATAATATATTGGTGTTTTATATGATACATTTAAAAACATTTCCAATAAAAATTGAAATGTTTTTTGTTATTCAAAGAACAAAGCACCACCAAAACCCCACCAAAATCCCACCAAACCCAAATACTGCAATTTGTATACCAAGAATTAAGTGTGATAGTGCTATGTTTTTCTGGAAGTTACTTGCTCATTCAGCTACTTTGTTATGTGACTATCATATGTAGGTATATATCTATGTAGATTAAAATTGTCTGATTCCTTAATAAAAAATCCTGGAAAACATTAAAGAAAATTTATGTCTAACACATTTTAAGAGAACTCCAAATAGAAAAATGAGAGATCACAGAACAGGTAATTTAAGAAGTGAATATCTACATTGCAAAAGAATTATTTGCTTTACAAAATAATTTCTCCCATTAAGTTTTCTATTTGAACTTAAGCATATTGGAAAGGACAATTGGTTTTTTAGAGGGGTCTATTTTTATATCCTGCCCATACTAGCTACTTTTGTGCCCTTCACTGCTAACAGGACTCATTCTTCTCATCTATGAGAGGAGGGTGTTAGCCTCGAAAATTCTATGGACAAATAAATCATTACTTTACATTTTTAAATAGCTTGATTTTTAGAGGAAAAATGATTACATCTATCATTTGAATATTTTATGTATGAACTAACAGATGCATGTATATTTTGACTTTTAAAAGTAGATAATCTTTTTTCTTTTTCATCTATGATTTTAATAAAGGCACTGAGAAACTAGAATGAAGACAATCAATTCTATTATTATATGAGGAAAGATCAAAGGACTGAGGATGCTTAGTCAGGTAAGAGAATTCTGAAAGGGAAACTGTCAAAGAAGAGTTCTGTACTAGAGGACAGAGCCAGAATCAACAGATCCAAGTTATTGAGACAAGTCTCAGCTCCTCTGAAGGGAAAACTTTCAATTTAGAAGTCTTCACAAGAGAAATAGTGGGAAAATCTTCCCTTAGAAGTAAGCAGAATGGATTATTCCTTGCCAGAGAAATGCAATTGTGCAGAATGAAGTCTGGTCTTGGAGTCACAGGACCTGTTAGAATAATGACTCCGCCTCCTATTAGTGTTGTAAGGTGTTCTTATTCTCAGGACTACAGAAACAGATCATAACAAAAAACCTGCTGGTTCTATGTAGATGTCAATAAGTCTAATAACACAGAAGCAGCATTTTTGAGTGGAAAGGTCTCTAAATTCTTCATAATCCACTTCTATAAAATCATTATTTCTGAGACTCCTCCCAATTCTAAATTCATAATTCTATGATTGTAAATCTGTAAATTTAATCTTACAAATTTCATATGATTTATTTTTACACTATTCCTTCCCTTTGTTCAGTAGCTGAATTGAAGAAAAAGGAAACTTTAATTAATAATGTATTGTTTTGATGATATGTTCTTTGACTCATTAGGATATCATTGTTCCTATATCCCTTATCAATTATAATTTTATTGCATTTTAGTACATAAAGGATATATTTAATATTTTCCCTTTCATTTTTGAGCTGATGATGCCTTACCACATGATCCATTCATGTAAATGTGTCATACAATGGGACAATTGGTAAATATCCTATGTTTCCCTTTCAGTATTCATTAATTTCAATAATCAATAATTTCAGAAATCATGAGGTATATCATATCTAGTTACTCTCCCATTATCTACCACTAGATCTTTAATTTATTCATATTCATATTTCCTTTGTATGTATATTAAAATCATAATTTTCTTACATTTATCTTTATGGTTCAATTGTTACTTTTCTTTAAGTACTTCAGTAATATATTATTTGGCATACATATATTTAATATTGATATTATTTCTCTATTCATGGCACCTCTAAACTTCATGTAATTTCCTTTTTTGTTTGCTTTGAGCTTAACTATTTTTATGCTTTCTTTATCTGAGCTTTTTCTTGTCACTCTTAGTTTTTAATTGGAATAAAGCATTCTATGTTATCTCCTCATTTTAATTTTATGTGAATCTTTATGTTTTAAGAGTGTGATGTTTACACAAAATTGTTGGATTTGTTTTTCTAATTTTTTTTGACAAGTTCCTCTATTTTGTAAGCGTTTGTGAATGAGCTATCCCACTCCCAGCTAAGTAAGATATAAAGTTTGTCTTTTTCCTCCCTCAAATTCTATTATACTTTTAGATATTTTGAACAGAAGTCAGCACTAAGGATCTATAACTGATCCCAGTCCCTTCCTTTTGTTTCCATATACTAGTCTCAGATAACTTAGTTTTGTATTCCACAAACATGCATACTGTTTGGGGAATCGGTTGCATTTTTTTCCCTAGTGAAAGCATTTCCTTCCTCACTTTCCCCAAAATTAGCAAACCTCATTTTTCCCTCTGTCTCCTTTTTCTGGTGTGTTTCTTTTTGATCAATTAAATCCAAATGGGACCCTGAAAGGATACCATTTTACTTCTCATCTTCAAGTACTTTCAATTCATAAGGCCATCATCCAACCCCTTAAGTAATTTGAATGTTTAAATGATTTTTTTATACTCTACATAACTCAGGTTTTCTTTAAGGAACTTCTTTAATGTTAAATTCAGTTAAAAAGTTCATTTTTACCACATTAGGATTACTCTCAACTTTACATGACAAGTTATCTTCATTTTTAAGATGCTTTCCTTTGTCCTCCTGAATATCACAATTCTTTTCTGCCTTTTCTTTACTATTTTTGGTACACTAATCTTGGGAAATTCTAGCTGGAATTTTCTAGTACCTTAGTCATCAATTCCTAGACATCTGAAATCATATTTCTGGGTAAATTAAACCTGGGGTTCTTCTCTTTTGGTATCCTATAGATTCCAACAAGCTGGACTTTTGTCCTCTGGTTCAAATTCTTTCTAGGCAATCTTCTTCAATGATTTTTCTAAATGTGATATTCAGTCTTTCTCTTTCATCATATTTTTCCGAGAGATCTATGAATCTTTGATTCTTTCTTCCAACTCTTTTTTTTTTTTTTTTGATTTTTGCAAGGCAATGGGGTTAAACGATTTGCCCAAGGTCACACAGCTAGATAATTATTAAGTGTCTGAGGCCGGATATGAACTCAGGTGCTTCTGTCTCCAGGGCCAGTGCTCTATCTACTGTGCCACCTAGCTGTCCCTCAACTTTATTCTTTAAATTAATTCTTTTTGATTTTGGAGATCATACAAGTTCATCTCATTTTATTGTCTCTTAACTTTGCCCTAATGATTTTTGTTATAATATTATTTCTTTTTGGAGTTTTGAATCCCTTATTTATCATAGTTTTGGTCACTGTTTTGTTATGTTCCAGCTTCTGTTTTGAGCTATTAATTTTTCTTTCAAGTTTCTCATTAAAAGATATAATTTCACTTAGTATTACCCCCTTTAATTTGTATATTGTTCTTTCAAATCCCTCTGTTTTCTTTGGTTCTATCTGCAGTTACTGCAGAACTTTTTTTATTTAAAAAATTTCTCCTGACATTTGAAAACTCGACAGTATTTCTTCTCTGTTTTATCATATCTTTAGTCTGTTTGTTTATCAATAGGAATTTGTAGATTTATTTTCCTTGACCCCCTTTTAAATGTTTTTAAACACTTTATTTGGTATGTTTCTTGCTATTTTTGAGGTGATAAGAGAGATAAGAGCTTAGATATAACCCTTCACTCAGTCATCTTGTTCCCTCAAGGAAATTATTTTAGCAGCATACAATTTGAACTATGAAAGTCTAGAAAATGTAAAGGTGCCCGAGGGAAGCCTCTAAAGCACCTTTACCCAATTATACTAATAACATCTAAATCTGTTGACCTTTAAAAATAGAACACTGATCTTTTAATAAAGCTTTTTGTTTGACTGGGGACAAAGATTGGGGTAGGGCAGACAAAGGATCATCTAGAGAGAAAAGTAGGTTAAATTTTTCTGTGGCGTTCTACTCTTTTCTATCTCTACTCTTCCTCAAAATCTTATCAAAATCTCTCTTAGGTCATTGACCCTCTAAAGTGTCCTTACATTTTCTCAGATTTCAAAGTCTTAATGGAAAGAGATGATAGGATTTTTTAGATCTCAGTCAGTTGGTGGGAGAACTGTATTTGGGAAGGAAGGAACTTTCTAGACACTAAGATTCCACCATATAGACAATTTGACATAACGTATAGTTGAGTGTGAAATAGTTGGTGAAAATCTATGCTTGAATTAATACCATAAAGATTGTTACTATCCTCAATGGTTGGAAATTAAAGAGGTACTCAGAAGTAATGAGCAGTTAAAATACAAATGTTTCCAAATATCAGAACATATTAGAACCAATAAATACATTTTAAGTCTGCTTCCTTATTTCTTAGAAATTATTTAATTAACATGATTTCAGTTTCATGCATAGATAGCATTGTGTCCAATGAATGCACAGAATGCACAAAAAAGTATAACATATAAAATTCTGTTTTTCCCTTAGTCTTATCTGCATCTGCCATTTTCCACTGTGAGAATTAGGCACATATGAATTAAGTATGTAAAGATTCTTGAAACAAACTCTCTTTAAATTTTTCTTCACTTCAAAAAAAGAACCATGGCTTTTTAAGAATGAAATAAAGTTTACTGAACTATGTGTATAGCAACATACAACCGAGAACAGGCAAGTTTTGACATTTTTCCTCCAAGCTTTTTACAATTCAGATTTTGCCTTACACCCTACATCAAATGCTTCTACCTGCTAATTTGGCAGCAGTTATCCTTAAATAATTCAATTATATGCCATTTTTAAAAGTAGATACTTTCTCCCCCAACTCAGTCTGTAAACTCTCTACAAATTACTGCCAGATCTCATAGTATCTACCTCCTCAATCTTTTCCCCATTTATTTCTTTCTCATTTTTACTTATCCAGCTACCAACTTCTAGTACAGGTCTTAAATGACCTTCTCATGGGTATTCCTGTCTTCAATCTCTCCCATCTCCAATAAATTCAATATTTCACGGATATTCTTTAAGAGTACATATAACCACACCACTTCTCTATTCACTAAACTCCAGTGATTCCTTATTACCTAGTCTATAATCTATTATGTAATTCTGCTCTAAAACTCTATCCCACAGTTCTATAATTATATTTTATTTTTCAAACATCTCATAACATAGCTCCAACCTATCTTTCCAAACCCATTGTACATTATTCCCCTATTGTACTCTACAATCCTGCAAAACTGACCTTTATCTTCTTTTCTTCAGAAATGCCATTTCATCAACTTTCCTGGTGTCCTTGTGATGGCCATCCCCTATGCTTGGAATGTCCTCTCCTCTCCTTTCTATCCCATATAATATCTAACTTCCTCCAAAATTCAGTCTTTATCCTGAATCCCCTTCCTTAAATGTCTTCCCTTCCTAATTACTATAATATTTATTTTTAATATATTCTGTAAATAGATACATATGTATGCACTGTTTCCTCTGATAGAATAAAAGCTCATTGAGAGTAGAGATTGTTTTAGTTTTAGTTGGTTTTTTTTGTTTGTTTTTGGTCTTTGCATCTTTGGCAGTTAGTGTAGTGCCTGACCCATAGGAGCTCAATAAGTGCTTGATTTTTAACTGATTGTCTTCTAGATTTGTTATGGCCAAAGAATTTGTCACCCTGAGGTCAACCTGGCCATAAGGTTTTTTTGAATTTGGCCTCAGGAAAAAGACATTCCATTCCATTCTCGAAGTTTTCCTAGCTTGTTACAGCTCCTCAAAGCTTATCCTCCATGGGCAAGCTTTAATAAATGGAGGTCACCTTCATGCTAAAATGAGGCATGAGAGGAGAAACCCTTTATATATTCAACATAATCACAAACCCTCTAGCTAGTTACCAACAAGAAAGGGTATTCTGAAACTCATGATTGCCCTCAGAATTTCATATTTCTCATTCATCCATATATACGTTCGGAATTTCTTCTACCTTGACTGAATAATAGAAGGGATCTTGGAAGGCAGAGTATAAAAGTCACTACAATCAATAATGACAACAACTGACATTTATACGATGATTTAGGGGATGCAAAGTGTTTTACATCTGTCGAGGCACTTGAGAAAAATAAATTGAATAGGTCCTGGCAGAGAAACCTAGAACTCTTTTTCCTAGGAAAGTAAGGTTTCATCAATAGAGAGGAGGTAAGAGAGGGACTCAGTTGCGTGGAAGGGATAGTGGAGTTCCTTCTGCTTTTTTTACAGTACAGTGGATGATCGCTCTTCAGCTGGATGGCACATGAACGACTTTCTCCTCTTTCATTTTACAGATAAAGAAACTGAGGAGGTTCATGAAGATTAAATCACATATAACAAGTCTCAGAAAGGGATTAAACCCAGGACCCTAGACTTCCGAAACAGTGCTTGCTCCATTCAAGTATCTGTCTAGATAACACACAATGGGGGCAGGTTCCAGTGGGTGGAAAAATGATAAGATTGTGTCATCTCTATTATCATTACCACTTGACAGACTTGTGCATGTGTGGGAAATGTTTGCCCACATTGGATTACCTCTTTGAACCACATTAAGGGTAGAAGCAGGAGGACTTATAGAAGGTGTTTATAGAGAAATGCGAATGAAAAATCCAACATACACAGCTAATGTCTTGATTACAAGTGCATATTTTGTTATATTCATTTAGAAATTAAAATTCTCATTTTTTTCATTAGGGAAAAAATAAGTTAGAAACTTAATTTGCCCTCTAGTGTCCTGACTGGTAACCCATGGGGTTCATTATCCTCTTTAATACAAATCAAGGATTAAATTGATTATTAAATAAGCTATTGACCTCTTCTCATGCTCAAAGTAAACATTAAAAATTAATTTCAAGTTAGCATAAAAGAGGAAATGATTTTAAAATAATTTTGCATAACATGAACTAGATTAAAATATGTTTATATAATTTACCAATCTTCACATCGTGCTTTAAGATTTCCAAAAAACTTTACAAATATTTCATTTTATCCTTACAACATCTCTGGAAAGTAGATGATATTAATAATGTTATTTCATTATTTGTTATCATCCCCATTGTGAAGATGAGGAAACTGAGGCAAATAAATATAGGGACTTGCCAAGGTGACACTGCCAGGAAGTGACTGAAGCAGGCTATGACTTCTCATCATTCTGACTCCACAACTCTATCTACTGTGTTACTTAACTACCTTGATTTGTGTCTTTGTGTTTGAGTCTCTGAATGTGAATTCATATTTTATGGCACATACATATTCCAATGACTTCTATTGAAGGTAGACCTTTTACCTAATCTATATTCCATTTAAATAGCAAAACATTTTAGTAGCAAATCAAATAAAAAAAAAAGAGAGCATCATTCTAAGTACCATTGTTGGTAATCAAGAATATAAGTAAGATAAAACTCCTTGAGGAACCCAAGTGAATTCATGTATAGAATCTAAAGAAAATAACTTCTATTTATTTATATTTTCCAATAGTTCTCTAAAATAATACTATTATTACTACTTTACAAATGAGGAAGTAAAGTTCTGAGAAATTAAGTGAATTGTCCAAGGTCACACCAATAAAGGGACTTGAACCCAGGTTCCTGATTCTAAAATCAATCCTACATCCCCTAGGAGAGATACTTAATGTTTATCTTTTCTGTCAAATTTAATATGTAACTAATTCCTGCCTTTATAAGATTTCCTATGTTTGCTTCTCTCCTAATCCTAGAAACCTTAGTCAAAAGCCCCACTACTTGGATGCTAGACATTCAAATACATCTTTCACTATCACTACTGTTTATTTGGACTATTACTACTCAGAAAAGGAGGAAGATTTATTTAAGACCAAGATTCATTTAAGATATCCCTTCTGAAAACCACTTCATTTTACAGGAGCTTCAAGATACAGCACATTCTTTTTTTTTTTTTTTTAAGGTTTTTGCATTTGGGTTAAGTGGCTTGCCCAAGGCCACACAGCTAGGTAATTATTAAGTGTCTGCGACCGGATTTGAACCCAGGTACTCCTGACTCCAGGGCCGGTGCTTTATCCACTGCGCCACCTAGCAACCCCGATGCAGTACATTCTAACTTTTAAATTCCTATGAACAGGTACTTGGTCTAGACCTAGCAGTCTCTGGGCATTGATGGAAAGCCAGGCTTGCCAAAAGGGAGCAGCCTTCAAATTATGCTTCAGACCTTTGCTTCCTATATCACAGCTCAAATTTCCTGATTATACCTCATCTTTTCCTCTTTAACTTGAGAAAAAACATTAGTGAGTCATACTTTTTTTAGACCAATTCTATTGGCTAAACTAACACTTCCATACAAAACCATATTCTTATCTTTTAAAATCTGCTCTTTCAATAAAATTTTTCCAGCCTAATTGTGGCTGGACCCAGTCATTCCCATGCACACAGCACCTTCTTTAGCAGGATAATAGGCTTTAGCCCCAAGAAGGACATTTTAGATGATCAGTCCTACTCAACCCCTTAATCTTGGGGATTAGGAAATTTAGATCCAAAGACACTAAAGATTAAACAAGATAGTGAGAAGCAAAACTGGAATACTTGTTTAAT